>NW_026906242.1:0-161000 GCF_033807715.1 Cololabis saira
AGACTTCGTACTGACCACCTGGAGAACAGTCCAGACTCCAGGAATGATCGTTTACTCCAAACACACAGTCATGAGTGTCTCCTTTCCTGCTGATTCTTCTGTAACTCACTGATACAGAAACAGGTCCGCTCCACTGGACCTCCCAGTAACAGCGACCCGTCAGAACTTCTCTACACAGAAGCTGAAACCAGATATCAAACCTGTCTGGATGATCAGGATATGACTGATACACCCCCACATACATCATCTTCCTGTTGTCATCAGACAGTTTGATGTTCTTGTTGACTGTGTTTGTGTCGACGTTGAGTTGACAGGAATCTGATGGAGAGAACAAACAAGCAGCTGCAGTTATTATTGATCAGTTATTGATCACTGATGGACTCATGAACGAGTGAAGATGGTTGAATAAAAACACACTTACACTTCCTCAGACCTCCTGGTGTCAGAAATCGCTGTCCAGCAGGCTCCACCCTGGAAGGAGGAGGAGAGGAGGAGGAGGGACAGACCAGATCAGTCTGTCTGTTAATTATTGATGTCATAATATACAGGTGAAGGTTGGAAAATTTGAATATATTGCTAAACTTCATTTGTTTCAGTAAATTCAACTAAAGGTGAAACAAGTCAAGTCAGATTTATTTATATTCACGTGACATTTTTTGTTGTGAGCGCCATCTTGAGGACCGACCGAGGACCTTTCCGTCGCGCAGCCAATATGACGTCTCACCTAATAACTCACTTAACTCCCGAAGAACAGCAACGGTATCTACAGAAAATTGACACTTTAGGTTTCGATCCGTATCTAATATCTAATCAATTACTGACTCCACTCCAGTCTGCCAAAAACCTGCCAGATTTGTCGTTTGCGGACATATATATCTACCTGGTCCACAATCCTTCTCCATACACCGGCGAAGCTCTCAAAGCTTTTAAAGTACCAAAGCTTACCGCTACTTCACATCATGATGGGTTAAAGATGCCAAACTTCATCATGTGGAGGCCAAAAAAATGTTGGTGGTAACAGGAAAGGTAAGTGACAGTCTGTTGATGAATAGCATAAGCATTGAACTGCCTGCACAGGATACGTTTATGTAATGAAAAGTAAGAAGGCAGTTCACTTTTTCAGTAACGTTACTACTCTAGAAAGTAAAAGCATATCATCATGTCACCATAAAACTTTATTAAAACATAAAATATAAAATATGATTTATTATATTATTAATGCAAATGTTCATCTTGCGCTCCCGATCTCCTGCGCCGTGCGTCCCGTGACGTCTCCATCACCAAGCGGCTCTCCCAAATCCAAATCAGCCTGGGTCATTTCTCGTGTCCTCTGCTTTTTCCCCACATCTCAGTAATGATCTGACATGCTGACATGCTGGCTGCATTTAACACCACGAACACGCCGCTCATTCACGCTGTTCGCTGTTTGATTGCGTCACCACACGCAGTTATTAATTGTTTTTCCCCCCCCCCCCCCACTTACAGGACCTTTTCTCTCCCTCCCGTCCGATGTTCTGGGACCTATATAATAATAGGATATTATTTATTTCTGCCACTTTATTGTGGTTTTTGTGGTGAAATGAGGAGGAATCATAGATAACTTCTCATTTCAACTAACTGGATCAGCCGTTCCTCATCATGACTGTTTCCTACAGCGCTTTCAACCGGCTTTCAACACGAGTGAAAGGAAGAAAATAGAAGAACATTTAAATATCACAATATCCCACGGCCCACTTAAAGCACTGATAAAAGGTCAATCCCGTTTTTTTAGACTTATTATTGTCGCATCCCACGGCACAACAGATAGACGGCATGCTGAAAGTCGGTCCTAAAGATGGCGCTGCGAGTACTGTGTGACGTCACATGAAATCGATGAATAGCACAATTCATGCACAAAGCAACTCAAAGTGCTTTACATAAACCTGTGTGGGACAAGCAGCAAGAGCAATGCAAGTAAAATACAAAGAGATCAACATCATATCAGAACCTAACGTTCCAATAGGCTTCTTGAATTACAATCAACATCATACAGAACACAATAAAAACATTAACAGTAAGATTAAAAAATAAAGTTAAAAATTAAAATAGAAATAAGAAATTAAAGCTGCAAGCAGCGATGAACGGGCCCTCGCACTCACGTCCACCGCCCCCCATAAGCATATCAGAAATGACAGCACCCACGACTCTCTATGTCAAACCCTTAAAAAGTTATAGCAGAAAATAGGGACAACCAATCAGAAGAAGGGGTGGGGCTAATTCAGGCCAATGAAGGTCAAGGACTCCATACAGAATCTGATGACACCACCCACTACTCTCTATGTCAAAACATTCAAAAGTTATAGCAGGAAATAGGGACAACCAATCAGAAGAAGGGGCGGGGCTAATTCAGGCAAATAAAGGTCAAGGACTCCATACAGAATCTGATGACACCACCCACGACTCTCTATGTCAAACCATTCCAAAGTTATAGCAGAAAATCGGGACAACCAATCAGAAGAAGGGGCGGGGCTAATTAAGGCCAACGAAGCTTAATAACTCATTACAGAGTCCCATGATACCACCCATGACTTCCTATGTCAAACCATTCAAAAGTTATAGCAGAAAAAAGGGACAACCAATCAGAAGAAGGGGCGGGGCTAATTCAGGCCAATGAAGGTCAAGGACTCCATAAAGAATCTGATGACACCACCCACGACTCTCTATGTCAAACCATTCAAAAGTTATGGCAGATAAAAGTATTCTAGGGGGCGCTGTTGAGCCGTTAGGCCACGCCCATTTATGCAAACCATGAAATATCAAATGTATCGCCAAGTCTGGCTTGCATGCAAAATTTGTTGACTTTTGGAGAACTATCAAATATGGAACAATCACATGAAGGGCGGGCGCGCCTTTTGGCGTCTAGCGTCGCCACGGAAACACTTTTGAAAGAGAAAAGTAATGCGTGGTGTCGCAGGATGTAGACGCACATTTTGATGTATAACACACCTGGGTGCACGTTACGGTTCGGGCTGAATTAACTGCCGAGGGAATGGCATAAATTTCGCCAAAATGACACAATTTATTCAAAATGGCCGACATCCTGTTCGGTTTCGGCCATGGCTCCAAGAGACTTTTCTTTAAGTTGTGCCATGATACAGGTGTGTAGCGATTTTCGTGCATGTACGTCAAACCGTATTGTGGGGCTTGAGGCACAAAGTTTTCCGGGGGGCGCTGTTGAGCCATTTTGCCACGCCCATTAATGCAAACCATGAAATATTAAATTTATCGCCAGGCCTGGCTTGCGTTCCAAATTTGGTGCCTTTTGGGGAGCTATCAAATATGGACCAATCAGATGAAGGGGGGGTGCGCTTGTTGGCGTCTAGCGTCGCCACGGTAACACTTTTGAAAGAGAAAAGTAATGCGTGTAGTCGCAGGATAGAGACGCACATTTTGATGTATAACACATCTGGGTTCACGATACGGTTCGGGCTGAATTAACTCTCGAAGGAATGGCATAAATTGCGCCAAAGTGACACGATTAATTCAAAATGGCCTACTTCCTGTTCGGTTTCGGGCATGACGCCAAGAGACTTTTCTTTAAGTTGTCCCATGATACAGGTGTGTACCGATTTTCGTGCATGTACGTCAAACCGTATCGTGGGGCTTGAGGCACAAAGTTTTCAAGGGGGCGCTGTTGAGCCATTTTACCACGCCCATTAATGCAAACCATTAAATATCAAATTTTTCGCCAGGCCTGACTTGGGTGCAAAATTTGGTGACTTTTTGGGCATGTTGAGGGGGGCAAAAAGGCCATCACTTTGTCAGAAGAAAAAAAAAAATAATAATAATAATAATAATTAAAGCTGCAAGCAGCGATGAACGGGCCCTCGCACTCACGTTCACCGCCCCCCATAAGCATTTCAGAAATGACACCACCCACGACTCTCTATGTCAAACCATTCAAAAGTTATAGCAGAAAAAAGGAACAACCAATCAGAAGAAGGGGCGGGGCTAATTCAGGCCAATGAAGGTCAAGGACTCCATACAGAGTCTGATGACACCACCCACGACTCTCTATGTCAAACCATTCAAAAGTTATAGCAGAAAATCGGGACAACCAATCAGAAGAAGGGGCGGGGCTAATTCAGGCCAATGAAGGTCAAGGACTCCATACAGAATCTGATGATACCACCCACGACTCTCTATGTCAAACCATTCAAAAGTTAAGGCAGAAAATCGGGACAACCAATCAGAAGAAGGGGCGGGGCTAATTCAGGCCAATTATGGTCAAGGACTCAATACCGAGTCCCATGACACCACCCACGACTCTTTATATCAAACCATTCAAAAGTTATGGCAGATAAAAGTTTTCTAGGGGGCGCTGTTGAGCCGTTAGGCCACGCCCATTAATGCAAACCATGAAATATCACATTTATCACCAGGCCTGGCTTGCATGCAAAATTTGGTGACTTTTGGAGAACTATCAAATATGGACCAATCAGATGAAGGGGACATGCGCTTTTTCGCATCTAGCGTCGCCACGGTAACACTTTTGAAAGAGAAAAGTAATGTGCGTCATCGCAGGACAGAGGACATTTTGATGTAAAAAAAACACAAAAATTGCTGACAAAAAATTTCGTCATGCAGCCTGCAGGCTCGAACTCTCGAACTAGCAGAAAAAAGGGACAACCAATCAGAAGAAGGGGTGGAGCTAATTCAGGCCAATGAAGGTCAAGGACTCCATACAGAATCTGATGACACCACCCACGACTCTCTATGTCAAACCATTCCAAAGTTATAGCAGAAAATCGGGACAACCAATCAGAAGAAGGGGCGGGGCTAATTTGCACCAATTATGGTCAAGGACTCAATACCGAGTTTGATGACACCACCCACGACTCTCTATGTCAAACCATTCAAAAGTTATAGCAGAAAAAAGTATTCTAGGGGGCGCTGTTGAGCCATTAGGCCACGCCCATTCATGCAAACCATGAAATATCAAATTTATCCCCAGGCCCCAGAAGGGGCGGGGCTAATTCAGGCCAATGAAGGTCAAGGACTCCATAAAGAATCTGATGACACCACCCACGACTTCCTATGTCAAACCATTCAAAAGTTATGGCAGAGAAAAGTTTTCTAGGGGGCGCTGTTGAGCCGTTAGGCCACGCCCATTAATGCAAACCATGAAATATCAAATTTATCGCCAAGTCTGGCTTGCATGCAAAATTTGGTGACTTTTGGGAAACTATCAAATATGGACCAATCAGATGAAGGGGGGGCGCGCTTTTTGGCGTCTAGCGTCGCCACGGTAACACTTTTGAAAGAGAAAAGTAATGCGCATAGTCGCAGGATCGAGACGCACATTTTGATGTATAACACATCTGGGTTCACGATACGGTTCGGGCCGTATTAATTCTCGAAGGAATGGCATATATTGCTCCAAAATTACGTGATTAATTAAGAATGTTCAAAATGGCCGACTTCCTGTTCGGTTTAGGCCATGGCGCCAAGAGACTTTTCTTTAAGTAGCGACATGATAAAGATGTGTACCAATTTTCGTTCATGTACGTCAAACCGTATTCTGGGGCTTGAGGCGCAAAGTTTTTTCTGTCTGAACCAATCAGATGATGGGTGGGCGCGCTTTTTGGCGTCTAGCGTCGCCACGGTAACGCTTTTGAGAGAGAAAAGTAATGCGTGGTGTCGGAGGATGGAGACGCACATTTTGATGTATAACACACATGGGGGCTCGTTACGGTTCGGGCCGTATTAACTGCCGAAGGAATGGCATAAATTTCGCCAAAATGACACGATTAATTCAAAATGGCCGACATCCTGTTCGGTTTCGGGCATGACTCCAAGAGACTTTTCTTTAAGTTGTGCAATGATACAGGTGTGTACTGATTTTCGTGCATGTAGGTCAAACCGTATCGTGGGGCTTGAGGCACAAAGTTTTCCGGGGGGCGCTGTTGAGCCATTTTGCCACGCCCATTAATGCAAACCATAAAATATTAAATTTTTCGCCAGGCCTGGTTTGCGTGCAAAATTTGGTGACTTTTTGGGCACGTTTAGGGGGGCAAAAAGGCCCTCCTTTCGTCAGAAAAATAATAATAATAATAATAATAATAAAGCTGCAAGCAGCGATGAACGGGCCCTCGCACTCACGTCCACCGCCCCCCATAAGCATATCAGAAATGACAACACCCACGACTCTCTATGTCAAACCATTCAAAAGTTATAGCAGAAAAAAGGAACAACCAATCAGAAGAAGGGGCGGGGCTAATTCAGGCCAATGAAGGTCAAGGACTCCATACAGAGTCTGATGACACCACCCACGACTCTCTATGTCAAACCATTCAAAAGTTATGGCAGAAAATCGGGACAACCAATCAGAAGAAGGGGCGGGGCTAATTCAGGCCAATGAAGGTCAAGGACTCAATACCGAGTCCCATGACACCACCCACGACTCTTTATGTCAAACCATTCAAAAGTTATGGCAGAGAAAAGTATTCTAGGGGGCGCTGTTGAGCCGTTAGGCCACGCCCATTAATGCAAACCATGAAATATCAAATGTATCGCCAGGCCTGGCTTGCATGCAAAATTTGGTGACTTTTGGAGAACTATCAAATATGGACCAATCAGATGAAGGGGACGAGCGCTTTTTCGTGTCTAGCGTCACCACGGTAACACTTTTGAAAGAGAGAAGTAATGTGCGTCGTCACAGGACAGAGACGAACATTTTGATGTAAAAAAAACACAAAAATTGCTGACAAAAGTTTAAGCATATTGCCAGGCTTGAACTCCCAACCTCTGGCACCAAAGACCGCAATAATCTGGATGAGCTAAGTCTCAGCTATTCTTTTCATTTGACCTACTGGTTTAGGACAGACCAACATAGCGATAAAATGTCTGGAACTTTTTTTTCCTAATTTTTTAAATATTTGTAAGTTATAAATATTAGTAAAACCCTACTATTTTAATTATTACTTTTCCTGTAACCATTCTGCCAAGGTTGTAACCGGGCTGAGCCGGGAATATTTCTGAGGTCACCACATTACAGGGAACTGATTGGTCGGGGGGCGGGGCCGTCATCACCCTACTCGCCACTGATTGGTCGGGGGCGGGGCCGTCATCACCATACTCGCCACTGATTGGTCGGGGGGCGGGGCCGTCATCACCCTACTCGCCACTGATTGGTCGGGGGGCGGGGCCGTCATCACCATACTCGCCACTGATTGGTCGGGGGGCGGGGCCGTCATCACCCTACTCGCCACTGATTGGTCGGGGGGCGGGGCCGTCATCACCCTACTCGCCACTGATTGGTCAGGGGGCGGGGCCGGCAGATGTTTGAATCAGGAAGCGGGACTCTCTATGTCAAACCATTCAAAAGTTATAGCAGAAAATCGGGACAACCAATCAGAAGAAGGGGCGGGGCTAATTAAGGCCAACGAAGCTCAAGGACTCCATACAGAGTCCCATGACACCACCCACAACTTCCTATGTCAAACCATTCAAAAGTTATGGCAGAGAAAAGTATTCTAGGGGGCGCTGTTGAGCCGTTAGGCCACGCCCATTAATGCAAACCATGAAATATCAAATTTATCGCCAAGTCTGTCTTGCATGTAAAATTTGGTGACTTTTGGAGAACTATCAAATATGGACCAATCAGATTTCAAAATGGCCGACTTCCTGTTCGGTTTCGGCCATGGCTCCATGAGACTTTTCTTTAAGTTGTGCCATGATACAGGTGTGTAGCGATTTTCGTGCATGTACATCAAACCGTATTGTGGGGCTTGAGGCACAAAGTTTTCCGGGGGGCGCTGTTGAGCCATTTTGCCACGCCCATTAATGCAAACCATGAAATATTAAATTTATCGCCAGGCCTGGCTTGCGTGCCAAATTTGGTGCCTTTTGGGGAACTATCAAGTATGGACCAATCAGATGAAGGGGGGGTGCGCTTGTTGGCGTCTAGCGTCGCCACGGTAACACTTTTGAAAGAGAAAAGTAATGCGTGTAGTCGCAGGATGGAGACGCACATTTTGATGTATAACACATCTGGGTTCACGATACGGTTAGGGCCGTATTAATTCTCGAAGGAATGGCATATATTGCTCCAAAATTACGTGATTCATTCAGATTGTTCAAAATGGCCGACTTCCTGTTCGGTTTCGGCCATGGCGCCAAGAGACTTTTCTTTTAGTTGCGACATGATACAGGTGTGTACCGATTTTCGTTCATGTACGTCAAACCGTATTATGGGGCTTGAGGCGCAAAGTTTTTTCTGTCAGAACCAATCAGATGAAGGGTGGGCGCGCTTTTTGGTGTCTAGCGTCGCCACGGTAACGCTTTTGAAAGAGAAAAGTAATGCGTGGTGTCGGAGGATGGAGACGCACATTTTGATGTATAACACACTTGGGGGCACGTTACGGTTCGGGCCGTATTAACTGCCGAAGGAATGGCATAAATTTCGCCAAAATGACACGATTAATTCAAAATGGCAGACTTCCTGTTCGGTTTCGGCCATGGCACCAAGAGACTTTTCTTTAAGTTGCGCCATGATACAGGTGTGTACCGAATTTTGTGCATGTACGTCAAACCGTATCGTGGGGCTTGAGGCACAAAGTTTTCAAGGGGGCGCTGTTGACCCATTTTGCCATGCCCATTAATGCAAACCATAAAATATCAAATTTTTCGCCAGGCCTGACTTGCGTGCAAAATTTGGTGACTTTTTGGGCATGTTTAGGGGGGCAAAAAGGCCTTCCTTTTGTCAGAAAAATAATAATAACTAGAAAATTTCTGGAAATTTTGATATGGGCATGCCCTACCGCCCATTCGTCCCCTCTCGCTGCTTTGGTTTGGGGCTGTAGTGGTTGTGTTTGGGGTGGTTCTATGTCAGTTTGAGGTGTTTTTACGCTTGTATTTCATTCATTCCTGTGCTCCCAATAGTTATTAATGGGGCGCGCTTTTTGGCATCTAGCGTTGCCATGGTAACGCTTTTGACTGAGAATAGTAATGCCCATCGAGGCAAGATGGAGACGCATGTAACGATGTATGCCATGCATGAGTGCATGTTCCGGTTCAGGCTACGTTAACGGATAGGTTTTTTTTTCACCCTGGTACAAAACCCCATCCGAATGAATGGGGCCATTTGGCCTGGATTTTGACATAAAATTTCCTTAAATCCCAGCTTCATGAGATTTGAGTATGTTGAAGTCCACAGCGTGCCGAGTCAGGGGACATTTGTACGATGTCTCTACGATAATCTGTTGCCTAGCAACAAGCATCCAAAGTCAAATGGAAATAAAAAAGAAAAATGAAAGGTCAATATGGCAAAAATTTTAATAATTGGCATAATGAGCTTGTAGGGTCTGTTAGTGCCAATCGGGCCGAGTGTTTGAAAGTTTGAACGATGTCTCTACGATAAAGTTCGACCGAGCAATAAGCGTCTGAATTTTCGCCTTTTTTTTTGCTTTTTGGCGTCTAGCGTTGCCACGGTAACACTTTTGACTGAGAAAAGTAATGCTCATCGAGGCACGATGGAGACGCATCCAACGATGTATGCCATGCATGGGTGCACGTTCCGGTTCGGGCAGCATTAACAGATTGTTTATTCACATGGTCCCCCATACAAATGCATTGGTTTTTGTTGCCATAGTAACAAGCCCCATAGGATAGAATGGGACAATTTGGCTTCAATATATCAAAAGCTGTATACGACAGCGTAATGAGACCTCAGTATGTTGTAGTCCACATCAAGCTGAGTATTTTAACGTTGAATCAAAGTCTCTACGATATCGCGTTGCCGCGCAACAAGCGTCCAAAATTCAGTTAGCGTCAAAATGAGCAACATGGAATATCTCAAAAACCGTAATAGCTAGCTTGACGAGACTAAAATATGTTGCAGTACAAAGCGTCCCGGGTTTGTCAATGTTGTAATGATGTCTGTACGATAAACCGTTGCCTAGCAACAAACGTCCAAAATAAAAGAGATTTTTTTTTTAAATTGAAAGTTAAATATCGCAAAAACCGTAATAACTAGAATGATGAAGTTGTATGGTCCTTTAAAGACTATCGGGCCGAGTGTTTCAAAGTTTGAACGATGTCTATTCAATTCAATTCAATTTTATTTATATAGCGTCTAATACAACAGAGTTGTCTCTAGACGCTTTACAGAGACCCATACCCAGAACATGACCCCCGAGCAGATATTACATAAACAATGGCAGGTAAAAAACTCCCCTAGTGGGAGAAAAACCTTAAGCCAAACAGTGGCAAGGAAAAACTCCCCTTTAGGAGGGAAGAAACCTTGAGCAGGACCAGGCTCATCAGGGGGGACCCTCCTGCCGAGGGCCAGACTGGTGGGTCAGGGACGGCAACAGCACAGCAGGCAGGTGGAAGCAGCAACGGGATGACCGGGGGTGGGGACCGCAGGCCAGCACACAGCTCCCGAAGCTCCGGCCCAATCAGCAAGTCCCAGGTTGGGGTGCAGGGTCAGGAAAAGACTTGTGCTCCGTAATGCAAGCTACAAGCCACCCATGGCCACCTGCAGGACAAAAGAGAGAAAAGGGAGGAGAAGGGGGGGGGGGGGGCGGGGGGGGGGGGGGGGGGGGGGGGGGGGGGCCGATAAAGTTCGGCCGAGCAATAAGCGCGGGAATTTTCGCCTTTTTTTTTGCTTTTTGGCAACTAGCGTTGCCACGGTAACCCCTATTACTGAGAAAAGTAATACCCATCGAATCACGATGGAGACGCATCCAACGATGTATGCCATGCATGGGTGCACGTTGCGGTTCGGGCCGTATTAACGGACGAAAAAAAGTGCGGAATAATAAGAATAACTAGAAAATTTCTGGAAATTTTGATATGGGCATGCCCTACCGCCCATTCGTCCCCTCTCGCTGCTTTGGTTTGGGGCTGTAGTGGTTGTGTTCGGGGTGGTTCTATGTCAGTTTGAGGTGTTTTTACGCTTGTATTTCATTCATTCCTGTGCTCCCAATAGTTATTAATGGGGCGCGCTTTTTGGCATCTAGCGTTGCCACGGTAACGCTTTTGACTGAGAATAGTAATGCCCATCGAGGCAAGATGGAGACGCATCTAACGATGTACGCCGTGCATGGGTGCATGTTCCGGTTCAGGCTACGTTAACGGATAGGTTTTTTTTTTCACCATGGTACAAAATCCCAACCTGAATGAATGGGGCCTTTTGGCCTGGATTTTGACATAAAATTTCCTTAAATCCCAGCTTCATGAAATTTGAATATGTTGACGGCCACAGCGTGCCGAGTCGGGGAACATTTGTACGATGTCTCTACGATAATCTGTCGCCTAGCAACAAGCGTCCAAAGTCAAATGGAAATTTAAAAAAAAAATGAAAGGTCAATATCGCAAAAATTTTAATAATTGGCATAATGAGCTTGTACGGCCCGTTAGTGCCAATCGGGCCGAGTGTTTGAAAGTTTGAACGATGTCTCTACGATAAAGTTCGACCGAGCAATAAGCGTCTGAATTTTTGCCTTTTTTTTTGCTTTATGGCATCTAGCGTTGCCACGGTAACACTTTTGACTGAGAAAAGTAATGCCCATCGAGGCACGATGGAGACGCATCCAACGATATATGCCATGCATGGGTGCACATTCCGGTTCGGGCAGCATTAACAGATTGTTTATTCACATGGTCCCCCATACAAATGCATTGGTTTTTGTTGCCATGGTAACAAGCCCCATAGGATAGAATGGGACAATTTGGCTTTAATATCTCAAAAGCTGTAAACGACAGCGTAATGAGACCTCAGTATGTTGTAGTCCACATCAACCTGAGTCTTTTAACGTTGGAACCAAGTCTCTGCGATACCGCGTTGCCGCGCAACAAGCATCCGAAGTTCCGTTAGCATCAAAATGAACAATGTGGAATATCTCAAAAACCGTAATAGCAAGCATGACGAGACTAAAATATGTTGCAGTACAAAGCGTCCCGGGTTGGTCAATGTTGTAATGATGTCTGTACGATAAACCGTTGCCTAGCAACAAGCGTCCAAAATAAAAGTGATTTTTTTTTTAAATTGAAAGTTAAATATCGCAAAAACCGTAATAACTAGAATGATGAAGTTGTATGGTCCTTTAAAGACTATCGGGCCGAGTGTTTCAAAGTTTGAACGATGTCTCTACGATAAAGTTCGGCCGAGCAATAAGCGCGGGAATTTTCGCCTTTTTTTTTGCTTTTTAGCAACTAGCGTTGCCATGGTAACCCCTATTACTGAGAAAAGTAATGCCCATCGAATCACGATGGAGACGCATCCAACGATGTATGCCATGCATGGGTGCACGTTGCGGTTCGGGCCGTATTAATGGACGAAAAAAAGTGCGGAATAATAAGAATAACTAGACCAAAATTCCCAGGAAATTTTGAAGTGCCACGGACTACTGCCGGATGATCGCGGGATGCACCCATGAAGGTCAGGGACTCGATACTTAGTCATTTGACACCACCCATGTCTCTGTATGTCAAACCATTCAAAAGATATTGGACTTTAACGTATCAGCCAATCAGAAGAAGGGGCGGGGCTAATTTGCACCAATGAGGGTCAGGGACTCCATACTTAGTCATTTGACACCACCCATGTCTCTGTATGTCAAACCATTCAAAAGATATTGGACTTTAACGTATCAGCCAATCAGAAGAAGGGGCGTGGCTAATTTGCACCAATGAGGGTCAGGGACTCGATACTTAGTCATTTGACACCACCCATGTCTCTGTATGTCAAACCATTCAAAAGATATTGGACTTTAACGTATCAGCCAATCAGAAGAAGGGGCGTGGCTAATTTGCACCAATGAGGGTCAGGGACTCGATACTTAGTCATTTGACACCACCCATGTCTCTGTATGTCAAACCATTCAAAAGATATTGGACTTTAACGTATCAGCCAATCAGAAGAAGGGGCGGGGCTAATTTGCACCAATGAGGGTCAGGGACTCCATACTTAGTCATTTGACACCACCCATGTCTCTGTATGTCAAACCATTCAAAAGATATTGGACTTTAACGTATCAGCCAATCAGAAGAAGGGGCGTGGCTAATTTGCACCAATGAGGGTCAGGGACTCGATACTTAGTCATTTGACACCACCCATGTCTCTGTATGTCAAACCATTCAAAAGATATTGGACTTTAACGTATCAGCCAATCAGAAGAAGGGGCGGGGCTAATTTGCACCAATGAGGGTCAGGGACTCCATACTTAGTCATTTGACACCACCCATGTCTCTGTATGTCAAACCATTCAAAAGATATTGGACTTTAACGTATCAGCCAATCAGAAGAAGGGGCGGGGCTAATTTGTATATATAATATACAAATGTAAATATTTATATGTATAATAATAATAATATACATATATATCCAATGAACCTGTTCCCAGCAGGACTGGGGATCATGTAAGGTCAAAAGGTCAGGGTTCAGATTTCTCCATTTTCCAGGTTATATTACATGAAGTCTGTAATGACTGTGTCATGTGACAAGGTCTGGGTCAGTCTAATCAGCACAGCTGTGCTCTGGTTGTTAGGGGCAACAAGAACCTGATACAGAGGGAGCGGGAATGACAGCTAGATTTTCGGTTGTGACAAACCTCAAATCACTCCACTTTGCGGTCAAACCGTAGCTCTTAGCAGAAAAATGAAAACATTGTGAGAGACGGAGAACCCAGAACATTCTGTCAATCTTATTTTCATTCAGATATTCCTTAAAATGTGTTAGTAACGGCAATTCGAAAACAAAAATGAGATTTTTTTGAAGAAAACTTCATTTAACATGGGACTCAATGGAGAGCGAGACAGGATTTGGCGTGTCTGTTGGGCCCCCCGTTAAAATTGTGTGCACACCACGCCTGTCAAAGTCACATTTTATGAATCTCAACATCCATGTCTACATTCTGACCAAAAATTATCTTTCTAGCTTTTACGGTTTGCCCGTGAGCTCGAGTTACAAACAAAAATTATGATCATTTTTCGAAAGTCTCTCCACTCTAATGAATTCGAACCGCACTGAAGATTTGACAAAAAAGTGATTTCCAGTCCTCGCTTGAGCGCTCATATCTTGAAAAGTGTACATTTTAGGAAAAAACAGTCCGGGGTTTGGAGAGAGAAGAGAACTTTTCCTCCGTTTTGAAGTTTGAATGACGTTTCTACGTGCAAGTATGAGAAAGATACGTGACTCGGAAAAAAGGTGAATTTTGTCTTTTTTTTCTCAACATTTTCCCATCCGCTTATAATGGCGCCATTGAAATGCATGGGAAAATCTTCCCCATTAGTTTGGAAATTTGGAAATGTTTTTGCACTTCGTGCAAAAACTATTCGTGCCATCGTTCTGAAAATCCACAGGACTGTAGTTAAATTCAGGGCCTACAACTTTCTAAATCGGTTCATAATTTTTCGAGTAACGGTGTACGAGTGGTGAGGCCCCAAAGTTCACGCAATGCGTTCCGGATGGGGCAAAAAGCGCACGTTTGTGCACGTTGCGCAAAAACGTGCACGCCAATCGCTAATAAAAGTCATACCCATCGATTCCCGATTAAGGCGCACGTTTCTACGTTTTTACTTTTCGCGTTTTCTCAAAGCTGTAGGAGGAGTAGCCGGACAAAGTTTTTACGGAAGAATATATAATAACTAGACAAAATTCCCGGGAAATTTTGAAGTGCCACGGACTACTGCCGGATGATCGCGGGATGCACCCATGAAGGTCAGGGACTCGATACTTAGTCATTTGACACCACCCATGTCTCTGTATGTCAAACCATTCAAAAGATATTGGACTTTAACGTATCAGCCAATCAGAAGAAGGGGCGTGGCTAATTTGCACCAATGAGGGTCAGGGACTCGATACTTAGTCATTTGACACCACCCATGTCTCTGTATGTCAAACCATTCAAAAGATATTGGACTTTAACGTATCAGCCAATCAGAAGAAGGGGCGGGGCTAATTTGCACCAATGAGGGTCAGGGACTCCATACTTAGTCATTTGACACCACCCATGTCTCTGTATGTCAAACCATTCAAAAGATATTGTACATTACGTATCAGCCAATCAAAAGAAGGGGCGTGGCTAATTTGCACCAATGAGGGTCAGGGATTCGATACTTAGTCATTTGACACCACCCATGTCTCTGTATGTCAAACCATTCAAAAGATATTGGACTTTAACGTATCAGCCAATCAGAAGAAGGGGCGGGGCTAATTTGCACCAATGAGGGTCAGGGACTCCATACTTAGTCATTTGACACCACCCATGTCTCTGTATGTCAAACCATTCAAAAGATATTGGACTATAACGTATCGGCCAATCAGAAGAAGGGGCGTGGCTAATTTTCACCAATGAGGGTCAGGGACTCGATACTTAGTCATTTGACACCACCCATGTCTCTGTATGTCAAACCATTCAAAAGATATTGGACTTTAACGTATCAGCCAATCAGAAGAAGGGGCGGGGCTAATTTGCACCAATGAGGGTCAGGGACTCCATACTTAGTCATTTGACACCACCCATGTCTCTGTATGTCAAACCATTCAAAAGATATTGGACTTTAACGTATCAGCCAATCAGAAGAAGGGGCGGGGCTAATTTGCACCAATGAGGGTCAGGGACTCCATACTTAGTCATTTGACACCACCCATGTCTCTGTATGTCAAACCATTCAAAAGATATTGGACTATAACGTATCGGCCAATCAGAAGAAGGGGCGTGGCTAATTTTCACCAATGAGGGTCAGGGACTCGATACTTAGTCATTTGACACCACCCATGTCTCTGTATGTCAAACCATTCAAAAGATATTGGACTATAACGTATCGGCCAATCACAAGAAGGGGCGGGGCTAATTTGTATATATAATATACAAATGTAAATATTTATATGTATAATAATAATAATATACATATATATCCAATGAACCTGTTCCCAGCAGGACTGGGGATCATGTAAGGTCAAAAGGTCAGGGTTCAGATTTCTCCATTATCCAGGTTATATTACATGAAGTCTGTAATGACTGTGTCATGTGACCAGGTCTGGGTCAGTCTAATCAGTACACCTGAGTTCTGGTTGTTAGGGGCAACAAGAACCTGATACAGAGGGAGCGGGAATGACAGCTAGATTTTCGGTTGTGACAAACCTCAAATAAATCCACTTTGCGGTCAAACCGTAGCTCTTAGCAGAAAAATGAAAACATCGTGAGAGACGGAGAACCCAGAACATTCTGTCAATCTTATTTTCATTCAGATATTCCTTAAAATGTGTTAGTAACGGCAATTCGAAAACAAAAATGAGATTTTTTTTAAGAAAATGTTTTTTAACATGGGAGTCAATGAACAGCGAGACAGGAATTGGCGCGTCTGTTGGACCCCCCGTTAAAATTTTGTGCACACCACGCCTGTCAAAGTCACATTTTATAAATCACAACACCTATGTCTATATTCTGACCAAAAATGATCTGTCTACCTTTTACGGTTTGGCCGTGAGGTCGAGTTACAAATAAAAATTATGATCATTTTTTTAAAGTCTCTCGCACTCTGATCAATTAGAACCGCACTGAAGATTTGACAAAAAAGTGATTTCCAGTCCTCGCTTGAGCGCTTATATCTTGAAAAGTGTACATCTTAGGAAAAAACAGTTTCGGGTTTGGAGAGAGAAGAGAAGTTTTCCTCCGTTTTGAAGTTTGAATGACGTTTCTACGTGCAAGTATGAGAAAGATACGTGACTTGGAAAAAAGTGAATTTTGTCTTTTTTTTCTCAACATTTTCCCATCCGCTTTGAATGGCGCCATTGAAATGCATGGGAAAACAGTTCCCCATTAGTTTGGAAATTTGGAAATGTTTTTGCACTTCGTGCAAAAACTATTTGTGCCATCGCTCTGAAAATCCACAGGACTGTAGTTAAATTCAGGGTCTACAACTTTCTAAATCGGTTCAGAATTTTTCGAGCAACGGTGTGCGAGTGGTGAGGCCCCAAACTTCTCGCAATGCGTTCCGGATGGGGCAAAAAGCGCACGTTTGTGCACGTTGCGCAAAAACGTGCACGCCAATTGCTTATAAAAGTCATACCCATCGATTCCCGATTAAGGCGCACGTTTCTACGTTTTTATTTTTTGCGTTTTCTCAAAGCTGCGGGACAAGTTACGCGCCGAAGTTTTTACGGAAGAATATGGAATAACTAGACAAAATTCCCGGGAAATTTTGAAGTGCCACAGACTACTGCCGGATGATCGCGGGGCTTATTTGCACCCATGAAGGTCAAGGACTCGATACAGATTCCAATGACACCACCCATGACTCTCTATGTCAAACCATTCAAAAGTTATTACAGAAAATATAGAACCGCTAACTGAACCGCTAAAGGGATCGCTAACGGGATCGCTAACGGGACCGCTAACGGGACCGCTAACCGAGCCGCTAACGGGATCGCTAACCGAGCCGCTAACAACCGCTAACGGAACCGCTAACGGGACCGCTAACGGGACCGCTAACGGAACCGCTAACGGGACCGCTAACGGGATCGCTAACGGGACCGCTAACGGGATCGCTAACGGGATCGCTAACGGGATCGCTAACGGGACCGCTAACCGAGCCGCTAATGGGATCGCTAACGGGACCGCTAACAACCGCTAACAGAACCGCTAACGGGACCGCTAACAGAACCGCTAACAGAACCGCTAACGGGATCGCTAACAACCGCTAACGGGACCGCTAATGGGATTGCTAACGGGACCGCTAACGGGGTCGCTAACTGGACCGCTAACGGGATCGCTAACTGGACTGCTAACGGTACCGCTAACGGGATCGCTAACGGAATCACTAACTGAACCGCTAACGGGACCGCTAACCGAGCCGCTAACGGGATTGCTAACCGAGCCGCTAATGGGATCGCTAACGGGACCACTAACAACCGCTAACGGAACCGCTAACAGGACCGCTAACAGAACCGCTAACAGAACCGCTAACGGGACCGCTAACGGGATCGCTAACAACCGCTAGCGGAACCGCTAGCGGAACCGCTAACGGGGTCGCTAACTGGACCGCTAACGGGATCGCTAACTGGACCGCTAACGGGACCGCTAACGGGATCGCTAACGGAATCGCTAACTGAACCGCTAACTGAACCGCTAACGGGACCGCTAACGGGATCGCTAACAACCGCTAGCGGAACCGCTAACGGGACCGCTAACGGGGTCGCTAACTGGACCGCTAACGGGATCGCTAACTGGACCGCTAACGGGACCGCTAACGGGATCGCTAACGGAATCGCTAACTGAACCGCTAACGGGACCGCTAACCGAGCCGCTAACGGGATCGCTAACCAAGCCGCTAACGGGATCGCTAACTGGACCGCTAACGGGATCGCTAACTGGACCGCTAACGGGACCGCTAACGGGATCGCTAACAGGACCGCTAACAGAACCGCTAACGGGACCGCTAACACCAATAACACTACCATCCCATAATAAACACCTACCATCCCATAATAACACTAACATCCCATAATAACACTAACATCCTATAAAAACACCTGCCATCCCATAATAACACTAACATCCTATAAAAACACCTGCCATCCCATAATAACACTAACATCCTATAAAAACACCTGTCATCCCATAATAACACTAACATCCTATAAAAACACCTGACATCCCATAATAACACTAACATCCTATAAAAACACCTGACATCCCATAATAACACCTATCGTGTGTGTGTGTGTGTGTGTGTGTGTGTGTGTGTGTGTGTGTGTGTGTGTGTGTGTGTGTGTGTGTGTGTGTGTGTGTGTGTGTGTGTGTGTGTGTGTTCATCTAAGGTTAAAAGGTCAGGGTTCAGATTTCTCCATTTTCCAGGTTATACTATGAAGTCTGTACTGAGTGAGTCATGTGACCAGTTCTGGGTCAGTCTAATCAGTCAACAGCTGAGCTCTGGTTGCTAGGGGCAACAAGAACCTGATACAGAGGGAGCGGGAATGACTCAGCTGGATTTTTGGTTGTGACAAACCTGAAATCACTCCACTTTGCGCTCAAACCGTAGCTCTTAGCAGAAAAACGAAAACATTTTGAGAAACAGAGAACCTACCAGATTATCTAAATGTTATTTTCATACAGATATTCCTTAAAATGTGTTAGTAACGGCAATTTGAAAACAAAAATGAGATTTTTTTTAAGAAAACTTCATTTAACATGGGAGTCAATGAAGAGAGAGACAGGAACTGGCGTGTCTGTTGGCTCCCCCGTTAAAATTTTGTGCACACCACGCCTGTCAAAGTCACATTTTATAAATCACAACACCTATGTCTATATTCTGACCAAAAATTATCTGTCTACCTTTTACGGTTTGGCCGTGACCTCGAGTTACAAATAAGAAATCATGTTTTTTTTTCAGTGTAACTACACTCTAGCAAACTGACTCCCGTGCTCTAGATTTGAAAAAAAGTGATTTCCAGTCCTCGCTTGAGGGCTCATATCTTGAAAAGTGTACATTTTAGGAAAAAACAGTCCGGGGTTTGGAGAGAGAAGAGAAGTTTTCCTCCGTTTTGAAGTTTGAATGACGTTTCTACGTCCAAGTATGAGAAAGATACGTGACTCAGAAAAAAGGTGATTTTTGTCTTTTTTTCTCAACATTTTCCCATCCGCTTATAATGGCGCCATTGAAATGCATGGGAAAATCTTCCCCATTAGTTTGGAAATTTGGAAATGTTTTTGCACTTCGTGCAAAAACTATTCGTGCCATCGTTCTGAAAATCCACAGGACTGTAGTTAAATTCAGGGCCTACAACTTTCTAAATCGGTTCAGAATTTTTCGAGTAACGGTGTGCGAGTGGTGAGGCCCCAAACTTCACGCAATGCGTTCCGGATGGGGCAAAAAGCGCACGTTTGTGCACGTTGCGCAAAAACGTGCACGCCAATCGCTAATAAAAGTCATACCCATCGATTCCCGATTAAGGCGCACGTTTCTACGTTTTTACTTTTCGCGTTTTCTCAAAGCTGTAGGAGGAGTAGCCGGACAAAGTTTTTACGGAAGAATATATAAATAATAATAAGCCTGAGCAATAGTATGAGTGCCTCGTGCTGCGCACGAGGCACTCCTCCTCCATTGAGCTTGCGCAGCTCAATGGAGGAGGCGTGCCACGTGGCGCAGCCGTGGCACTAATAATAAGCCTGAGCAATAGTATGAGTGCCTCGTGCTGCGCACGAGGCACTCCTCCTCCATTGAGCTTGCGCAGCTCAATGGAGGAGGCGTGCCACGTGGCGCAGCCGTGGCACTAACTAGACAAAATTCCCGGGAAATTTTGAAGTGCCACGGACTACTGCCGGATGATCGCGGGGCTTATTTGCACCCATGAAGGTCAAGGACTCGATAAAGATTCCAATGACACCACCCATGACTCTCTATGTCAAACCATTCAAAAGTTATTACAGAAAATATAGAACCGCTAACTGAACCGCTAACGGGATCGCTAACGGGATCGCTAACGGGACCGCTAACGGGACCGCTAACCGAGCCGCTAACGGGATCGCTAACCGAGCCGCTAACAACCGCTAACGGAACCGCTAACGGGACCGCTAATGGGATCGCTAACGGAACCGCTAACGGGACCGCTAACGGGATCGCTAACGGGATCGCTAACGGGATCGCTAACGGGATCGCTAACGGGACCGCTAACGGGATCGCTAACGGGATCGCTAACAACCGCTAGCGGAACCGCTAACGGGACCGCTAATGGGATTGCTAACGGGACCGCTAACGGGGTCGCTAACTGGACCGCTAACGGGATCGCTAACGGGATCGCTAACGGGATCGCTAACGGGATCGCTAACGGGATCGCTAACGGGACCGCTAACCGAGCCGCTAATGGGATTGCTAACGGGACCGCTAACAACCGCTAACAGAACCGCTAACGGGACCGCTAACAGAACCGCTAACGGGATCGCTAACAACCGCTAGCGGAACCGCTAACGGGACCGCTAATGGGATTGCTAACGGGACCGCTAACGGGGTCGCTAACTGGACCGCTAACGGGATCGCTAACTGGACCGCTAACGGTACCGCTAACGGGATCGCTAACGGAATCGCTAACTGAACCGCTAACGGGACCGCTAACCGAGCCGCTAACGGGATTGCTAACCGAGCCGCTAATGGGATCGCTAACGGGACCGCTAACAACCTCTAACAACCGCTAACAGGACCGCTAACAGAACCGCTAACAGAACCGCTAACGGGACCGCTAACGGGATCGCTAACAACCGCTAGCGGAACCGCTAACGGGACCGCTAACGGGGTCGCTAACTGGACCGCTAACGGGATCGCTAACTGGACCGCTAACGGGACCGCTAACGGGATCGCTAACGGAATCGCTAACTGAACCGCTAACGGGACCGCTAACGGGATCGCTAACAACCGCTAGCGGAACCGCTAACGGGACCGCTAACGGGGTCGCTAACTGGACCGCTAACGGGATCGCTAACTGGACCGCTAACGGGACCGCTAACGGGACCGCTAACGGGATCGCTAACGGAATCGCTAACTGAACCGCTAACGGGACCGCTAACCGAGCCGCTAACGGGATCGCTAACCAAGCCGCTAACGGGATCGCTAACGGGATCGCTAACAACCGCTAACGGGACCGCTAACGGGATTGCTAACGGGACCGCTAACGGGGTCGCTAACTGGACCGCTAACGGGATCGCTAACTGGACCGCTAACGGGACCGCTAACGGGATCGCTAACAGGACCGCTAACAGAACCGCTAACGGGACCGCTAACACCAATAACACTACCATCCCATAATAAACACCTACCATCCCATAATAACACTAACATCCCATAATAACACTAACATCCTATAAAAACACCTGCCATCCCATAATAACACTAACATCCTATAAAAACACCTGCCATCCCATAATAACACTAACATCCTATAAAAACACCTGACATCCCATAATAACACTAACATCCTATAAAAACACCTGTCATCCCATAATAACACTAACATCCTATAAAAACACCTGACATCCCATAATAACACTAACATCCTATAAAAACACCTGACATCCCATAATAACACCTATCGTGTGTGTGTGTGTGTGTGTGTGTGTGTGTGTGTGTGTGTGTGTGTGTGTGTGTGTGTGTGTGTTCATCTAAGGTTAAAAGGTCAGGGTTCAGATTTCTCCATTTTCCAGGTTATACTATGAATTCTGTACTGAGTGAGTCATGTGACCAGTTCTGGGTCAGTCTAATCAGTACAGCTGAGCTCTGGTTGCTAGGGGCAACAAGAACCTGATACAGAGGGAGCGGGAATGACTCAGCTGGATTTTCGGTTGTGACAAACCTGAAATCACTCCACTTTGCGCTCAAACCGTAGCTCTTAGCAGAAAAACGAAAACATTTTGAGAAACGGAGAACCTACCAGATTATCTAAATGTTATTTTCATACAGATATTCCTTAAAATGTGTTAGTAACGGCAATTTGAAAACAAAAATGAGATTTTTTTTAAGAAAACTTCATTTAACATGGGAGTCAATGAAGAGAGAGACAGGAACTGGCGTGTCTGTTGGCTCCCCCGTTAAAATTTTGTGCACACCACGCCTGTCAAAGTCACATTTTATAAATCACAACACCTATGTCTATATTCTGACCAAAAATTATCTGTCTACCTTTTACGGTTTGGCCGTGACCTCGAGTTACAAATAAGAAATCATGTTTTTTTTTCAGTGTAACTACACTCTAGCAAACTGACTCCCGTGCTCTAGATTTGAAAAAAAGTGATTTCCAGTCCTCGCTTGAGGGCTCATATCTTGAAAAGTGTACATTTTAGGAAAAAACTGTTTCGGGTTTGGAGAGAGAAGAGAAGTTTTCCTCCGTTTTGAAGTTTGAATGACGTTTCTACGTGCAAGTATGAGAAAGATACGTGACTCGGAAAAAAGGTGAATTTTGTCTTTTTTTTCTCAACATTTTCCCATCCGCTTATAATGGCGCCATTGAAATGCATGGGAAAATCTTCCCCATTAGTTTGGAAATTTGGAAATGTTTTTGCACTTCGTGCAAAAACTATTCGTGCCATCGTTCTGAAAATCCACAGGACTGTAGTTAAATTCAGGGCCTACAACTTTCTAAATCGGTTCAGAATTTTTCGAGTAACGGTGTGCGAGTGGTGAGGCCCCAAACTTCACGCAATGCGTTCCGGATGGGGCAAAAAGCGCACGTTTGTGCACGTTGCGCAAAAACGTGCACGCCAATCGCTAATAAAAGTCATACCCATCGATTCCCGATTAAGGCGCACGTTTCTACGTTTTTACTTTTCGCGTTTTCTCAAAGCTGTAGGAGGAGTAGCCGGACAAAGTTTTTACGGAAGAATATATAAATAATAATAAGCCTGAGCAATAGTATGAGTGCCTCGTGCTGCGCACGAGGCACTCCTCCTCCATTGAGCTTGCGCAGCTCAATGGAGGAGGCGTGCCACGTGGCGCAGCCGTGGCACTAACTAGACCAAAATTCCCGGGAAATTTTGAAGTGCCACGGACTACTGCCGGATGATCGCGATTTGGCAGCTACCCTGGGGGACTCCACAGTCCAATGACTTACTATGCGATAAGGCACCTTTTAAAATAAACTTTTTGTGACCTTTCAGACAGATAGCTCTTAAACCATTGAATTGCAGAAAAATTAAAACCATAATTAATGAGTTTAGAAATTAAAATGTCATGCTCAATCACATCAAAGGCAGCACTGAAGTCAAGCAATGCTGTTCCCACAAGCATCGAGTCATCAATTGATGTTAACCAGTTATTGGACATCTGTGTCATTGCAGTGCAGTTGGAGTGGCCAGACCTATAAGCATGTTGGAACATTGTTGTTAAATCATTGTAAGAAAAGTAATCTTGTACTTGCTTGAATACTATCATCTCCAATAATTTACTGAGAACAGGTAAAATACTTATAGGCCTACTATTTGGACCGCAGAAAGTTGATTTTGTATATTTGGGTAAAGGAATGATCTAACCCTCCTTCCAAAGTTTAGGACACACACCACTAATCAGACACCTGTTGAACATGTGACAGAGAAGCTTCGAAATTACCGCAGCAGATGATCTCAATAGCCTATTGTCCAAGTTGTCCATTCCAGCAGACCCACCAACAGTCAAAGATTTCAGCAGCAATTCCACCCGCAAAACACTGACCAGATGACATTCAAAATGACATAACTTGTTTTTCATAATTAATTTTTTTATCAGCTCATCTGAGTTAGTATCAACAGTACAATGCATTTTCTCTCTGAGTTTAGAACCCTTGTTAACAAAATAATCCTTGAAATAATTTGCAATCTGAGTTGGCTTATTTAAATAAACTCCATTCAGTTCAACAAAAGAGGTACAGGTAGATTTTTTCCCCATAATTTCATTAAGTACATTCCATAATTTCTTACTGTCCGTACCGCTGTCAGAAATTCTTTTCTGATAGAAGTTTTTTCTTTTTGACTCTGTTCACTTTGGTCACATGATGCCTTTGTATACAATAAAGTTTTCTGTCCACAAGAGAACCCGAGAGAACAGCAACCTTCTTAGTCCTTTGAGCCATTAAACTCTTTAATTCAGAATCAATCCAAGGAGCACTTTTGGCTTTAACTGTAAACTTTTTTAACTGAGCATGACTGTTAACAACTCTCAATAGCACATACTTAATGTTATCCAGCTCAGTGAGAAAATTATCCTCATTGAATATCTTATAAGTTCTTTTTACCATAATATTGGGACAGGCTTTAGGACGCTTTTTTCTCCTGGAGACAGCCACACAGTTATGGTCACTAAACTGGTACAAAAACAGGTGTGGAGCACATATCAGGGGTATTAGTGAAAATATGATGGATACATTTTGATGTTGGAGATCTAGCAGTGTTAATAGAAATTCTTGTAGGTTGATAAATTAATTGGGATAAACCACACATATCAGTCATATATTTAAGCTTGTTCTTGAGAGCACACTCATCAGATAGCCAATCAATGTTCAGATCACCCATCCAGTACATCTCTCCGTTTTCTTCAGTCACTTTATCTAGCATATTACATAATGCATTTAAATATTCTATCCTGACACTAGGTGGCCTGTAACAACATCCAACAAGTATTGGTTTTAAATAGGGGAGATGTACCTGCAGCCATAACATTTCAACATCATCAACCATCAAGTCATGTCTCAATTTAACAGGATAATGGTCATGTATTAGAATGGCCACACCTCCAAACCTATTTCTATCATGTCTATAAATTGAATAGCCACTTATAGAAACTTCTGAATTGTTTATAAAACTGTCCAGGAGGTTTCAGAAATTGCAAGAATATCTATATTGTTCAATTGCAAAAATAAAGAAAGGTCTTGGATTTTATTCCTCAAACTACATGTTAATATGTGCAAGGACTAAGCCTGAGGGTAGTTTGTTTATACCAGTCATCTTATCACATACCTCAAGTTGTTAAATCATCATCACATTCATCAGACATATTGATCCAGCTCTGAAAGTTCATGGATAAGCAGTGTATTTGCAACCTCTGGGTTTCCATTAAGCTTAATGTAGATCTTACAGGTGGCAGTCCAGGTGGCTTGTATTTTGTTATCCTTCCTCAGAACACGTGCTTGGCGGGCAATGTAGGCGTTTCTCCTCGTCAGGTGATCATTTAGATATACACTAGAGCACTTCAGCTTCCGGCCTTGCTTCAGGACATCCGCCTTTCGTTTTCTGAGGATTGTGTGTGTGTTTCCCTGAAGAGTTCATGCACACCTATGGGTGTGTGTGTGTGTGTGTGTGTGTGTGTGTGTGTGTGTGTCAGAGAGAGTAGAGCTAGTGAGTGTGTGTCTGTGTTTGAGTGACTGAATGAGTGAGTCTATGCATGTACTCTGCATGTAGAGTAAAAACTGTGGGAGTATGATGATAATGTATGGAAGAAAGTGGAAAAATCTTGAAGGCTTGGAGCTTGAAGTGAGCGATGACATCATTGCACATGTGCGTGTGTCTGTATCCATTTGCCCAGATGATAATCATATGGTCAAACAACAGTTAATCCAATACATTTAGAAATTAAATGATATAATAATCATCAATAACACCTCTATTATATGGAACACCAGGACAAAACCAGTACTGTACAAACATGTTGTTTATTAAATGTCAAATATTCAACAAAGTAAACAACTCTGATTCAAGTAAATTGTTCTGCATAACATTTTACATATGTCTTTAAGTAGTATATGGTTTTACACAATATTAATCTTGAAGTGAATTAAGCTTAAGATAATATTTCAAAAATATAAAAATTATGCAAGAATGAAATTACAGATGCATTCAAAATTGTATGGGTGCAGACAAGATCATTGTGCTAATAATACAATTGTAATTTAGATCATCAAAAGGTAAGTAATAATCATGTGGACAACATTCATTAAGAACATAAAGATAAAACAATATAATGCAGTTAAGTGTATGATCATAAAAACATGTCAAGAATTAAATTTTGAGAGAATTGAAGCCTTACAATGCAGAACAAAAGAATAGAGAAGTCTGGGTCAATCTACCATGATTTGTCAGACCAAGAGCCTCTCATTAAAATATCAAAAACTGAACTGTTATTGTGACAATTAAAGTTGCAAATATGGACAATAGACTTCCATTCACAACAGATGTGAGGACAAAATAAGTCCTGAGTCCTTTACAAGGATTGAGACTCACAGAGGTCAAAGGTCCACATCAAAACCAGTGAGGATCCCTCTGTCTGATGGGCATTCATGTGGCAGCAGAATGTCTTTGGACAGTGCAGAGCAGTGGTCATCTTCCTCTTTCCTGAATACACAAAAGCAGAGATATCAGCACAACATACATCATAGTTATTTCTGAATTTAAATTCAGTATACAAATTAGCCTTACAATTGCTCACACACCAGGACAATAGAAAATCTTACGTCTGTGTGGTTGCTGCATCAATAGAGTTGTCTCCAGAGCTGCTGTTGTCACTTGGTCTGCTACCTGGATCTGTTGTAGCCCTGATTTGGAAACAAAGAAATAATCAATAAGTTGTAGTTTTCAAAGCAAGTGAATCATCAAGAAGAAAGCTGCATACATTGGCAGAGCATCTGGCTGATGAGCACCTGCCTGAGACACATTGAACTGCTGCTGTGGCCCCTTGGACACATGTTGGACCGTCTAGGAAGTCTCGCTGATGCAGCAGAGTGCTGCTACATTGCTGCAGCTCTTCCCATGACCAACCGCAGGTCATCCATGGCTCTACTGGCTCCTGCTGCTCCTGGACCCTTCCTGTAGCCAGCCCAGGTATGCCTGATCCTGGCTGTACACCAAAGGAGAATGAAAACAACTTTATACATGTGTGTTGAAAAGTTTTTTTAACATAAGATTAAAAAACTTCAAAGAAATGTGAGCATTGAAAAGTCAAATCAAACTAACATCTAACAGTATACTCACCTCTGTCTGTAAGTGCACCTTGCCTGCATCCTCAGTGGCTCTGTAAGTACAACTGACAATATTACACCTGCAGGGGGACTATTCACCCATAGCTGGGACAGCGGTTGACAGGCACCAGGGTTTATCCACACAGTGGTGGCCCTGACGCCGTGTCTCTGGGGCCCGCTGCTGCTCCGAGATCCCCTGCAGTTTAGCCTGGGACCGTGAGGTACCCAGTTTCCGTGTGTGGCCCCGGGGAGGCACTGCAGGAGTCTTGGTAGTGGAGAGGCTTTGTACTGGCAGGAGGAAGCTAACTAAGTCAACTTCTTTTTTTCACCCTCCATTCAGAAGGCTAGCCAGCGGCAGAAGCAGTGAGCAGAGAGCAGCACAATGCAGCAACATGCACTAGCTCCAAGCACCACACTACTGCACTAGACGCTTCACACATACCCTGTGTTAGCACACAGCAGTGTGTGCTAACACACACACACAGACGCACACACACGCGCACACACACACACACACACACACACACGCGCGCAGACAGACGCACACGCAGACAAACACAGATGACAGACATACACAAAAACAGATAAACAGAGAGGGGGTGCTAGAGAGGGAAAGGTGGGGAAGGAAGAGAGAAGGGGAGGGAATGACAAGGATGTGGATGAAAATACTTACCGTATACCTACCGAATACCTACCATTTCATCTGGGCTGGGCACCTTTTCCGAATTAAACAACATACCTACAAGGGCTCTTTTCCACAATAAAAGACCACAAGAGGAAACCTTTCTCAACCCAAAACCACCATGAGTTGGACCCCAGGCCATATTCACCATAAGCATCCAGATACCAAAAGAAAATAACACAATGAACCACAAGAACTACCCTAACAACAACTACCCTAACAACAACAACAGGCCATCTTGCTCAACCCCAACCACCATCAACAACAAGCTGTGAACTCTGCCAAAGAGTACTTCACAGATGACTTGGATCCGAGGCCACATTCCCCACAGGCATCCAGACACAACACCACTAAAGCAAAACCACTTCACTCAGAAGACAAGCCTCCCGCTTCTGGCGAAGTCAAAACACAGTACACCGGATCGTGATAACTGTGATACGATTGCAGCACACCTGATTGAAGGCAACATTGTGGTTGCGATATGTAAATATGATCAATCAGTGTCCGCTTTTCGGTCGTTGCAGCGGAAACAAGCTGGCTATAGCCTCTGGACCGAAACAACTCCCATATGGCTTTCTTCCCTTTGGAGAGCAAGTCTTCATTGAAGTCTCCACAAACCACTACAGGCTGGCAACCCATCATCTCTAAAGTGTCCAAGAGGCTTTGCATGTTTGCAAGAAACACGTCAAGTTGGATATTTGGTGGTCTGTACACAGTGGCTATCAATGCTCTGACAGGACCCTCAACCTTGACGACGGCGAATTCAAGGTCGGGCACATTTTGAATGTACCGTCGGGCCTCTGCTTGTAGACAGCTCCTGTAGTACACTGCAACTCCACCTCCATCTTTCATAGCCATATCCGCTCTGTTAGAATATGAGACATTTCTGTTGCGCGCAAACATCTCATATCCCTCCAGCTGGAAGTCTGGAGAAACAAATGATCCCGACAGATGGGATTCGGTGATGCACAGGACATCAGCAAGTCTGAATTCATGGTGGGACCTGATGTCCTCCATGTGCGACGGAAGTCCTTGACAATTGTGATGGACTATTGTCAAAGTTGGACCAGTGTGGTCTGCGGTCTTGACAAAGTGCAAAAGCGGTCTTGCACTCTCGAATGAGGCGTGACTCATAGTCTCCATTGATGTGGTGATTTTAGGATTCGCATAGATCTTCTTTTCTTCAAAGTCTCTGATCCATAGTCCTTGAAGTGAGGTCGTCCGGCTCAGGGCGACATAGGCCATTCCGGGTTCAAAAATGTGCTTCAAGGACACCACAGCAGACTGCACAGTCATGCCTTGCACTTTATGAGCTGTACAGCCGAAGGCCAGCTTCATCGGGAACTGCCGTCGAACCATCCCCCTTATGCTCGTGCTTTCCTCGAACCTTTCCACGTACACCAAGTTATCCTCCGCCCCTTGAATCTTCTTGCGGAATTTCTGGCCTGCCGTGGGATTATCCAATTCGAGTCCAATGAGCTTGACCACAGTCAGTCCGTCTTCGGTGGTGGTGACAATGTTGGCAATTGTTCCAAAAGTGCCATTTACAATCCCGTCCTCAATATCGAGATTCCTGATCACCATGACTCGTGCTCCTTGAGCCGCTTGCAGGTTGTCAGGTAAATCCCTTTTATTGCCTTTAAAGGAATCATACGCAGGTTTCATTTCTCCAGTTCGCAGATCTTTTCTAAAGTCTTGCGCTGGAATCTCTACAACTTGCAACTTTAAGGCAGTTAAAATTGCAGCGTTGTGCTCGTCAACCTCTTTGTTGGTGGCAAAGATATGAAGGGCGTCTGTCGGACAATCTCCGGCCTCCACAACGGCCTGAGCGAGCAGAGCTTCGTCATCCGCGCTGAGCGGATCCTCCTTATTCCTGGTTCTAATCCTGTTCAAGAGCTCGGCAAAAGTGCGATCATCTTTCTGCCGCATTATCTCTGTCAGATTGACCAGCTTGAAATCTTGCCAGAGGTCGAGCACATCATCCTCAAAAACGCATAGCGGTTTGCCTTTACCAAGGGGCGGCAGTTGGTAAAAGTCGCCAACTGCAAGGACAGACATCCCTCCAAATGGTCTCCTGTTTCCTCTGATCTGCTGAAATCTCCAGTGGACATAGGAAAACAGATCCTTAGAGACCATGGATATCTCATCAATAATCAAGATCTCCGCATTGGAAGTGTTACCCTCACTTCGTCCAGTGTGTTTCCGAGACCTTGATACGGAGGTTTCAGGCTTCTCGGCAGCTTCAGCAGTGAGTGCAGTGTTTTGCCAGAGATATTGAAAGCGGCGGTGCCAGTAAACGCCGCCAACAGCACTGAAGGCTTAGACATGTCACCTTCATTGCGAAACCTGGGAAGTTGGCGCAGAATCTTGGTGGCCTCCTGATAAACACACTTGATCACATGGGACTTGCCACAACCGGCTCCCCCAGAGATGAAGTAAAAAAAGGGTTCAGGATCCTGACCCCAGACGCGTTTCAAACACCATTCGCGTATGGCGTAGAAGGCGGACGCCTGCATCTCATTGAGGCTTCGAAACATGTTCCTCACAAAGTCGGGGCTCAATTCCGGCGCCTGGATTGCTGGCATGGCTCCACTGCTCTCACCTTGAAGCTGAAAATCTGGAAGCTGCTCCTGTTCCTCCTCGCCAGGGTTTATGGCTTCTCGCTGAGCGACACACTCTAAACGATCCACCTCAACCTCTGGTGCAAAACTATTCCACGCGTTACGGACGGGTCCCTCCTTTCGAAACCGTTCGAGGGCTTTGTCGATTTTCTTACCCTCTCCTTCGTAGCGCTTTCTATTGAAGTTGACGTACTTTTTCACAGGCAATCGGCCCGGACGCCGACCACTTTTATAAAACGCTTCGTAGGTCGGGTAGCGTTCCGGCTTCAGATCAGCATCCTCTCTGTGTGGCCAGTACAGTTTTAGGACCCGTCTGTAATACTTTTCCGGATGTTTCTTCTCTGAGAAACGAGTAAACCGGATGACGGCAGGTTTTCCCGAAGTCCTCTTCTGGATAAACCCGTGGTCGTTCTGGAGGGGAATGGCAGTAGCCGATTGACGTTGCTGACCGTAGAGGACCCTGTAATTGGATGTGAAGTCAGCCAGACACATGTCTCGAAACTCGCCTGTATCAGGCCTCTGCATGTATTTTTCCGGCAATCCTGCCATCCAAACGTCCTCTTCATCTGCGGCCATGTTCTGCAGCCTGCTCATCGGAAGACTCATTCTCATACCGTCGTCCTCCGTCTGTATAAAAATTACAGAACGCGAGCACTTTTTCAGCGGTAGGCTGCATACCCGTGCCACAGACTCCTGAGCGCTAACCTCTCGGTGTTTAGCATACGCCTGCATAATCTGCTTCATCTCATCCTGTTTATTAACGCCAGATTTCCGTACATCACGGATGACAGAGTCAAGGAATTCAGTCATCTCGTGCTCTGGCTTGGAGACGTACGACATCATATACATGATGCAACTGAAATCGTCAATGACATACTGGATGTCCATGTTGGCGTTCCATGCTCGCAACAGGTCAGGGTTGTATCCATTCACCCAGCAGTCCTTGGGGTCACGCTTATTGTAGACCACCATTCCACTGGTGAGGGATCTGACACTGTGCGAGTACTCTTCAGGATGCAAGTCACATTTTTGCAACAACTCTGCCAAGTCCTTGAAAGAGGCATTTGGGTCCATTAGAAGATCTCTCACCGGCTTCAGCTTTTCCTTAGCCATCTGTTGCTGCTTTGAGAGGAATTTTTTGCTCTTCTTGGACTTCTTCTGACTCTTCTTGGAATCCTTGGACTTTTCCCCACATTTTTTATGCCCGCCAACATCGTTTTGTCCACAGTCTTGGTCTTTCTGGGCATCGTCTTTCTTGACATCTTCATCATCACCATCAACAGCCCCCCAAGGTGTGCAGCCAATGATCGTTTGATCCATGGGCAGTTTTGGAAAACCAAATCTGCACGATACATTGCCTTTCCTGCATGTTTTGGAGTGGTTGCGGCTGTGAACCTGAACCTCAGACACTATTTTGTGGAGCTCGGGGTCCGTGTCCACATCAGGCATCCGACAGCATATATAGCGGTCAATGAATTTGATGACATCCTTGCAGCACTCAGGATCCTCAATCTCTGGTGCATCTTTGATCCACACCAGCATATGGATATGCGGACTACCTCTAGCTTGAAATTCCACCCGATAAAAGTAGTCCTCCACTGGACCGATGGGCTGTGCAGGTGACAGGAGCAGATCTCTCATGAGCGCATCCACTCGCTTCTCAAACAAGCGCATCACCGTCACAGGGTTACTGCGGAGAATCTCACACTTCTCATTCCAGTCCAGCTCTGAGAAGTCCCCTTGCTCACCTTGTTGAGCTTTGATAATGTCAATAACCTCCGGCCATCTCATTTCGGCGGCAGAAAACGTTAGGAAAAACGTTGGCTTGCCCAACTGTCTGACCATGGCGAAAAGATCTCGCAGCGTTTTCTCCCAATACGCTGGAGTGCCTCGGAGGGGTTGCATGAAACGGGTCGCATCCCTATTTTGGATGAGTTGTTCCAGCTCCTCTTTGTCCTGAATCATCTTATTGGAAATTGTCCTCCCATCTTTGGTGAATTTCTTCCCCTTGCGTGTTTGGATGGACATGCTGTTCCTAGCGATGTGCGTTTCCGTCACAAACTGGGAAAAGAACAGATAACTCTGGTCCCTCGCAAAGCGGGCATCCACAGAGAAGAGCCTTGAATTGAAGTACACACTTGGGGACAGATGGATTATTCTGCCCTCATCCAAGGTGTTCTCTCCGGTTGGGAACTGAACAGGAAAGGCCATGGCTTCAAGCTTAGGAATGGCAAAGAAACCGACAGGTTTGTTTCCTTGGGCAGGAGCAATGCTAAATATGCCATCCCCATATGACAGAACCTCCTGTGCTATGTCAAGAGGCTGCATGCACGTGTCCAAGGCCAGACCAGGCCTGAGGTCTTCCTTTTCCTTGTCGTCGTCCACCTCATTGGGCTGCTTTTCACCAGATGTGCCTGCAGCGGGTTCCATGTCTCCTTCCGGATGTCTGGGCTCCTTGAGCTGTGCAGCATCTGGGGCTTCCTGTGGAGCATCTCCCTCTTCGAGACTTTCAAATTCAGCACAGTCATCAATCTCAATGTTGCTGTATTCTGAATGAGTCTCTCGCAGTATCCTTAGCCCTGCTAGCACATTCTTCATGTTAACTGTGTAGAAGTGCTGATAGCCCTTGTACTTGATGTTGCGCTTCAACTTTACTTGCAACAGCTGGGCTTGGGCGCTGGGCCTCGGAAGAGCATTGACTGTGGTTTCCATCTCTGATGGTACACACACAACTGCTCCGTGTACTGCTCTTTGACGTCCTTTGGGCAAGGCAACTATCTTTGCAAACGGTAAGATCTTTGCAATCAATTGCCTTTCCAGCACGTTCAACTGTTCGAGCTCTGGGGGAATGGGTGCGAGCTCCAGGTTGTTGCCAGCTGCCATGGACGGCATTCGTCCTCTGGCCAAGTGGCTGTCACAGGTGTGGCAGATCCACTCCCGCATCCTGTCCTGTGGAACGGTGCATGGGGCTGAGCAATCGGTGTCACAAACGTGGACATACTTACCTGTCAAGCAAGCAGCCACCACGCAAATGTTTTTAATATATTTGGCCCTGTTGCAATGCCTTACCTGATTGGGGAACAGAGCTCTGTGACACACTGTGCAGACATGTGTGGGCCCGTGTCTAATCCTTTCCCGAAATACAGATATGGCTTCTACCATCACAGGGTTAACCACAGGCTGTGCAGTTTCCGGGCGGCAGTTTACGATGTCCATGTATTTCCTCTTAATTCTGAGTGCACACTGCAACTTATGACGGATACGAAGTGCAGCATCTTTAGCGAATCTATCCTTTTTGTTCTGGATGCAGTGTTGTATGTGACGCAGCCTGAACTCTGGGTTGTGGTGATATTTCTCGCTCACGTACTTTTTCTGTTTGATTTTAAAATGAAGATCAGTGCTATACCTCTCGGTCACGTACTTTTTCTGTTTGTTTTTAAAATGAGGATCATTGCTATACCTCTTGCTCACGTACTTTTTCATTAAACATTTCTGTTTGTTTTTAAACTGAGGATCAGTGCTATATCTTTCCTTCATGTACTTTTTCATGAAGGTTTTCTGTTTGCTCTGACTATCCAGATCCATCCAACTTCTTTTGATGTACTTCTTCTTTTGTTTCCGGTGATAACGGTCTTTTACGTATTTGGTTTTAATCGCCTGCAGTTTTGTCAGCCGAAATTCCAAACTGCTGACATATTTCTCTTTCTCATACTGCGCTCTATTAGTGATGCTTGTACCATTGTTTACAGGTGGTACATGTTTCTTTTTGCACTCACTCGATCTACGCATAGCCTTTTTTCGCATGTGTTTCTCGATTTTCGAAAAATCCTTGCCTGTCGTGGGACGTGCTATGTTGACGCGCTGATTCAAGTCCTGATTCTTTGGATGTCTGAAGTTAGTATTCTGTGGGATATTGGCTTCTAACAATTGTGCTTCTGGTACAGCCGTTGATGGATTTTTGATGGTCACATCCTCCGACTGCCCAGGCATCTCACTGAGTGTGTGGTCACTTGTAAAGGAAACAGGCATGAACTCATAGCTGCCATAAGGGCCACGGTTTTGAAAAAGCACAAGCAAATGATTAACCATGTCACTCAATTCAGAGAAGGTCAGCATAATTGCTTTTCCTTTACGTTGAGGAAGACCTTTGGCACACCTTGAGTGGGAATCAAAAACCCCGTAGCGTCCGGACCTGTCACGGAACACGGCAATGCACTCAGGATTAACAATGAGAAAAGCCAGGTTGACACCTTGAGAGAGGCTGTTCAGCTGTTCACGAAGGCGCAGTCCTCTCCTGCTTCGAGGGCTGCCGTCTACAGCCTTCAAGAGACCAACCCTCAAGTCCGACATGTCCAACTGAACATTGTAGGTATCTGAATCGGTGAAAACCTGTTTCGGCATCTCCTCTATGGTCAAGTGGTTGCTTTTGAACCTTTTGTCCGCCTTCAACTGTTCTTTGATACCTACATAGAGTGCATTCCCCTGTTCAAGCACTCTATCAAGTGAGACCATGTCAAAATCCACCCCCTCCTGGTGGTAGGCGAGAAAGGTCAGAGCCATGCAGGTACACTGGTGATTGCGAGAAAAGGTTCCATACCTCCCGTCCTTCTGAGAATGCGACGCCCTCACAGATTGAGTGCGATGGCTCGGACCGACGGCAGGATCCTGAAATCATTTTAAGGAATGTTGTCATTGTTATCGTGATGTAACATTTTCTTTTATAAGTGACAGATCAATCATTATCAATCTCATCATTAATCATAATTCGTTTCATTATCATCGTTAATCTTATATTCTTTAACATACCTTACATGCCTCCAACATATGTAACCAGCAATGGGTGGACAAAGTATTCACATCCTTTACGTAAGTGAAAGTACCAATACAATAATGTAAAATTGCTCCATTACAATTAAAAGTCCTGCATGTCAAATACTGCTTAAATAAAAGGGTACATAAATTATAGCAGCAAAATACAAGTATAATAATACACAAGTATTAAAACTAAAACTACTGAGTCCAGTGGTTCACAACCCTGGGTCAGAAACTGTGTGTGTGTGTGTGTGTGAGAGAGTGAGTGAGTGAGTGAGTGAGTGAGTGAGTGAGTGAGTGAGTGTGTGTGTGAGTGAGTGAGTGAGTGAGTGAGTGAGTGAGTGAGTGAGTGAGTGAGAGAGAGTACAGACAGAGGTGCAGCAGTTAAAAGATGTAAATTACCTGGCTGGGACGTTCCTGGAAGGTGGACTCCTGGGGCTGGGCAGGGTCAGACGCACCAGGCTCCACCACCACTCTCCTAGGACTGCAAGGCGCTGGCTTGGAGGACACCTCCACGGCTGGTGCCTCCACCTAAAACAACAAATAACTGTGTGAACTGCATTGACAAAATGAAACCATGTATTTTAATACTGTGTTACAATTATTCACTAAATATAACAATAAAATGTTTTTGTCTATGGTGTGTCTACTCAAAATACTCAAACAAATCCAAATAAGTATTACTCAAATAAATCAGACAAAATAATCATAATAATAATAATAATAATCATAATCATATATATATATATATATATATATATATATATATATATTAGGGCTGGGCGATATGGCAAAAAAAGTGATCACGATTTTTTTTCCCATATTGAATGATCTCGATTTTTAATCACGATTTTTTAAATCAGAAGATCCCCCCTCCCTTCTGGAATAAAATAGAAAGAAACCAGAGATTAGTTTTTTTTTTATTAACAAATAAAGCAAATAGCATGTTTTAACAAGAATCCAGAATGCAGTGGTACCCACCGAAAAAACTAGGGATGCACCGAAATGAAAATTTGAGGCCGAAACTGAAGCGGAATAAAATTTAAAGACTTGGCTGAATACTGAGTACCGAATAGCCTACGGAATGCGGTTGTTCACAGTTTTTCATTTATTTTGCCATGTTTTTCTCAATTGCATAGATAAAATTGCAATGACATTATTAACAACAAAAACAGTAAACTAATGAGTTGAGCCACTGTCAAGCAGCTGGCGATGCGGTTGCTTAAATTGACCAACAGGTGGCTCTCTAACATCACTGTTTGTGTACTGTGCGTCACTCTGACGCTGGTTAGTAATTAAGGAGTTAAAACTCACTCGCCACTTACGGGACTCAGTAGCCAGCAGAAACGGCAGTTTTATTACATTTATTAACTGTAGTACCGCTATTATGAGAGGTTATTTCTCACAGTATTAGCCTAAAGGGACTTAAGGCTGATTTATGGTCCCGCGTTACACCAACGCAGAGCCTACGGCGTCATCTGGTGAGCTCTGCTTGTTGCCTCCGCGCTCCGACACATTCACTCCGCTGAGCGCGCACACAGACACACACGCACGCACGCACACACCCATGTCGGGGCCGCGGAGTTTCTGAAGTCGGCGGTGATCAGTGATTTGTGGTACAAGCAGAGCGAATCACAACTTTAATGAGTGCGGTTCGAATACACAATACATCCATCACGAAGGGCATTTTGTGAATCCATCACACCCTCCTCCTGTACGCTCGGAAGAAGTTGTCCGGCGAAATAAATAAATAAATAACCGTGAGTCCCGGTCGGCTCGAAGCTAAGCTAACGCTAGCCTGCGGTTCTTGTCTTGTAGTTTTATTCTCTCTGGTCACGCTTGCTCCCACCGGTGCAGGGGAGGCAGATGTGACTAGTTTACTGCCTATGGTCATGCAACTTGCCGTGGCATGTCATGCGCATGATCAATTAATGCAGACAGCGCGGTGCCAGGAAAGCGGGTTGTGATTGGTTGTCGTGCACTTTGCTGCAGCATGTTTTGCACGTGATCGAGAAAGTAGACACACAGCTGATCACCGTGATCGAACTTAATTTGATCGCGATCACAAATCGAGATCGTATAATCGCCCAGCCCTAATATATATATATATATATATATATATACACACACACACACACATATAAATTATTATAATTTTGAATCCTTTGTTTGAACATGGTTAAAAAAAATGTCAGTCAGCACTTGACTTCTGCAAAATCTTATACCAATGTGGAATAACTTAATGAGAAAAGAAAATATATTTTCACGTTAATGTAAATATTTTGCTATTGTTGTACTTCCAGGATTAATTCTTATGTAAATAAATATATTCTATATTAACACACACACACACACACACACACACACACACACACACACACACACACACACACACACACACGTCTCAGAAAATTAAAATATAGCTATAAAGTTCTTTATTTTCTGTTATGCAATTAAAAAAAAATGTCATACATTCTGGATTCATTACAAATCAACTTACTGTAAATATTGCAAGCCTTTTATTATTTTAATATTGCTGATTATGGCTCACAGTTTAAGATTCCCAGAATATTCAAATTTTTTGAGATAGGATATTTGAGTTTTTTAAGCTGTAAGCCATGAACAGCAATATTAAAATAATAAAAGTCTTGTAATATTTCAGTTGATTTGTAATGAATCCAGAATGTATGACATTTTTGTTTTTGTAATTACATTACAGAAAATCACAATATTCTAATTTTTTCCTGAGACAGTCCTGTAGATTGTCATTAAAACATTAAAAAAAATGATAATTTGCATATCCCGAGACATTCCTAATAATACTATTTAATATATTCCATACTCCTAAGATATTATTTTTAGATATTTGTATCTAATATTTTACTATAATAATCGTTCTTGCGTTTCCTCATTGTTGTTAGCTTGTTTTTATATTCTTTATATTTGCTTTCTGCGTCTTTAATTTTCCATTCAATGAATTCCTTATACAAGATATTTTTCTTACGTTACGTAGACCTTTAGTGATCCACGATTTAATCTTTAGACACAGAGGCGACACAATGGACTTAGCTGATACAAAGAGTTGACCAAATCTATTTCATTTATCCAGGAGGAGGAGGAGGAACAGACAACATGAGATAGGAGGAGGAGAGGGGAGGAGATATACCTTAGCTGGAGAGGATGGTCCCACAGGTGAAGGAGTTTTAATCTTAGGCCTCTGAGAACGCATAAGAGCAAATTCAGTAAAAATTAAGACTTTAATGAAACAATGCACTTTGGTCAGGAGGAGTGACTTGTCCCGCTAGTGAAGACATCAGACCTCTGGCCATCTGAATATATAAAGCAGCAGAATTTTACTAAGAGGAAGACTAAGTGAGATCATGCATGTTACTGAATATGGAAGCATATGAGGGCTTATCATTTTCAAATGATGCCTCAGCAAATAGTTACCAATATTCAATTTTAAATCTAGAATGTGAAATTTTAAATGCATTTGCAGAAATGCTTTTTCATTTTAAGAATGTGGCTGCATTTTTTGACTCAAAAATCAAATCAATAATATTTAATCCAATTTACATTTAAATTTTTTTTGTATTTTATTTTGAAAATTAAATCTCAAACGTCTTTCTTTTTAATTTGAATAAAGAACAAGAATAAGCAGCCTTGAAGAATAAAATTAAAATGCAAATCAGATTATATATTATTAATTTGATTTTAGAGTCAAACAATGCAGCCACATTCTTAAAATGAAAAAGCATTTCCGCAAAAATGCATTTTAATTTGAAAATAGGCCCTCATGTGCTTCCATAACTGAACCGTACTTTTGCAGGTGGAGAACAGCAGGGGGTTTCTAGCTCATCCGAACTACAGGAGACTCCGGTCAGAGGTGATACAAACGGCTGATGACAGATGAGAAGAAACAGTGAATTAAACTGTGGACAATTTATTTAATTTTATGTATTTTGTAAGTGAGAGAGGTTCAGTGTTATACAGATAAAATCTGAATCAGGTAACTCACCGTCTTGGGCTTAGGAGAAGTCTTGCGATCCACACGCAAGTTCGTGGTGCTGAACTGTCCAGCGGGGGGAAGTGGGGGGAAGCACTCCTCCCGAAAGACAAAACACTCCTCCTGAAAAACAAAACAGGTTGACTTCTGATTACAATCTGTCCTGTAAGAAAAAAAACAAACCAAAGAATGATAAATACATCCTCAAGGAATATTATTTAAATATTAACCTGCGGTTGAACCGTCCCAGGTTGAGGAGAACCTGTGGATCTGCGAGGTTCCCTTGGGTGGCTCACCTGTTACCAATGAAAATGTATTTTAAGTGTAATCTGCATCATCAAATAAAATATCAATTAAACTTGAATCATTAAAATTACAAAATGCACTTTTGATTGTTATTTTAAATATTATTGCACCTTTTGGCAAACATTAGCACTATGAACAAATTCTAAACTAATAGAAGAGGGGGAACGGCATACCGTCACAGCAGGGGAGGTTAGGCCTAAAGGCTCGTCCTCGTCCGAACTCCAGAACAATCCGGATGGGGATGTTCCAACCTTCTGAGAAGATGTCATAACATACATATTAAACTTTAGACAGTGAGGACAGTCTACACATCTCTGGGCAGAGTGAGCTGCGAATCCCCAGCATGTGTCATTTGTGATTAGAAGTAACATACCTTGTTCACTGGAGAACGGAAGCAGCGACGATACTTTCCCTTGGCTTGGGACGAGGACGCAACCTATAGCATGAAATAAATCAAAATACTTCAAGTCACATCGTTACAGTGAAACAACAATATACATTACAATTATATTTATAGATAGCATAGTTTATTTGAAGACTATTATTATAGTTTATATGACTTTAAAAAATATAGATGTAAAATTAACAGTCAGTAATAAAAAAGGTAACACTGGATAAAATGCCCTCCATCAAGACATAAAAGTTTGACACTGACCTTCTTGGGCTTAGGCGAAGGCTTGAAGTCCGCCAGGCAAGACAGGTGAGAAGGAGAGACTTTCTCCATAGCACGTAGGGCGGTGCTGCTGAAGAAGACGGGGTTCAGTGGGAAAAAGCACTCCTCCTCCTATAAAAAAATAACACAGAAAATCTTCTAATTACATCTTTTTTTTTCTAATTCAAAAAGTAATATTTGAAAAGCCATAAACGAAGCACAAACCTGTGGTTGAGCTGTCCTCCACTGGAATGACAGAAAGCATTGCGTTTTATTAAAAAAATAAAAACATTGCAACCTTCATTAATATCACATTAAACATTGTATAAATCACATCACACCATCATACCGTATATTAAGTCTCAAGCACACATAATATGCATCAATTACCTTGCTTTCCTGACCAACTACCGTCCACCGAGACGGATCAGGGGTAGTTGATTCAGGACGAGGGGAAGCTGGAGCAGGAGAACTCTCCCTCACAACCGCTTTAGGAAGGACCTTCCTAAGTGGAGGTGATGGCCTGGGAGAGACTCGCAAGACTGGTGGTGGTGGTGGTGGTGGTGGTGTCCTAAGTTGCTCTGTAGCAGCAGATGAGAGCAACTCAGCGAGGATAGCCATCCCGAAACGATCACTCAGGTGGACCTGCAGAAATAAGCAAAGAAAAAAACAAAAAGGTTTTACTTTCATTTAGCATCTGCCGTGTACTGAAGTCTTAATGGCAACAACAAAGAACTACAAATCAGACTTTTGTTCCACACACAGACATTGTACTTACACCATCATAGCTCCAAAGCGCCAGATTGCTCAGGGGGAAATGCTCCGTAGCGGAGAAGAAGTACTTCACACCTTGAAAAAGAGAAAAAAATAAATTAATTAATCTTCATGTTATACATACATGTATTATGACTTTATATGAGATGCTACACATTTAATTCATGCTTTTTATGCAAGATATTTTCTCAATTAGCTGTATGAAACTCAAATATTTTCCACATACCCATACGAGCAGCCACACGTCGATATTCCTGACGCAGTTGATCCTGGTAGTGAGGGTCACAAGTCAGGCGGGGTGGAAAGTCGACAACAAAAACCTGTAGAACACAAAACCTGATCATTAATAAGAAAATTACACTTTCACTAAAAGTCCCACACAGTCCATATAATGAAATAATCCAATCAACAATAATAAGATAAGAAAGAAAAGCTTACCTTAGGCCAGCGGTTGCCAATGGATTGGAGGAGTTTGGCAAAGTCGTTGGCAGCGTTAGCAATGGTGTTGCGAGTCAGGTCGTTGCTGGGAGCCAGTAGACATACGGCCTCAGGAGTACGAGGAACTACGGCGTTTAGGACCTCGGTACGGAGCTGAGACGCACTGGCCCCCGGAGTCGACATGATGCCAAAGGACAGGTCTTGAGTCTTTGGCATCTGGACAAAACCATCTACAATGGCGCGTAGATGGGAGTCCCCGACAATCAGAACAAGCTGCAAAAATAATAGCATTTCATTCGCATGAAAATCATGAAGACATCAAACGATCAATTATTTTCTTCCAACAGTCAATATATATATTACCTTCTTGTCCGGGGACTCAGGCGGCATGATCAATTTGTTTGGCCGCCCTGTGAAGGGGGAAATTGACCAATGGAGCACTCTGTGGCGTCGCCCGGAGCCATGGCCTGTTTAGAAAAAGATGGAACATGAGACGATTAAAGAGGGATTTCATACCTGTAAAAATCCTACAACAATCACTCTTTACTAGCAGTGAAAACATGCAAGAATGAAAGACAGTTAACAAGCTCTTAGCAGAAATGTATAGTAAGAATACATAATTATTATATTTGATATAATAAAAATTAATTCAATTAATAATAAAACAGCTGAATACTCACGTGCACAAAAGTCGGCACGCGCTTCATCCTCTGACCAGGGCCGTTTGGCTGGGAGTGTGAAACCAGCCGACTAATGACAAATAAGAAACAGATTAAACTTAACTGGACGGTGTAAACGTGTCTCAGTGAAGAGACTGAGTTGTTTAAATGAGTGTTCGTGTCATTTCTGGTCATACATACGTTGTTCACTGGAAAGAGGGAGCTCTGGGGGGGGTCTGGCTCATCGACCTTCTCCTTTCTCCAGCGCTCGGCCTGGGCCTGGGACCTCTTTCCCTTTCTCGGCATCCTGAAAGAAAAAAAGAAATCCCTCCAAACAAAAGGGTGTTAAGCCTAAACTAAAACCTAACCTAAACAAGTTATTCTACTCAGTACACGATATAGTTAATATATAGTGTATAATAATATAATAGCTAACAGTACACAAGGTTATAATACGTAAATGTGCGTGAGAGGAGTTGAGGCGGAGAGGGAGATTAGAAAGAGGTGGCGATTAGTTAGAGGGGGAGAGGGAGGGGGAGAGGGAGGAGGAGAGGGAGATGAGGTAAAGATGAGTTAGGGATGAGTTAGAGATGAGTTAGAGAGATGGGGTTAGAGATGAGTTAGAGATGGGGTTAGGGAGAGATGAGTTAACTAGGACTGGAGCTCAGGAAGCTGCAATGAAAAGACAGATATGTACATTAGTTAGGTAGCTACCAATAACATTAACAACTACATTATACATCTTAACATGTCATGTCTGTGGTTAAATTGATCTATTCCTCAACACAAGGCTGTGTGTGTGTGTGTGTGTGTGTGTGTGTGTGTGTGTGTGTGTGTGTGTGTGTGTGTGTGTCTCTCAGTACGTTTACATGCAGCAAAGATGGGATTTCTGATCGTATCAGATAACGACATGCAGAAGATCGGATAACTTGTCTGAGTTTACCTGCTGTTCAGAGATCAGATAACTGGCCAGAGTGAACCCCCCCCAGATTAAATTCGAGCATGTGCAGACTGCAATATTTATTCTCTTATTGTGGAGGAGAAGAAAACACTTCCGGTTACCTCACTTCACGTAACTTAACCATGGATCTATAATATTAACGAATTTAACGGACTCTGGGAAAATCCCAAAACAGATAAATAAGCAAACTATGCTCTCTACAGGTCTTAAAATGCTACTGCAAACGCAGGTTATAACAGTTCCAATACACCTTTTTTTCCCCTTTTTTCCTTCAAATTCCTTGGATAGAACCTTTAACATCCTTGGATTTTTTTTTTCTCAACATTTCGACTTTTTTCTCTACATTTTGACTATTTCCTCGACATTTTGACTATTTCCTCGACATTTTGACTTTTTTTCCTCGACATTTTGACTTTTTTTCTCAACATTTTGACTTTTTTTCTCAACATTTTGACTTTTTTTCTCAACATTTTGACTTTTTTTCTCAACATTTTGACTTTTTTCTCAACATTTTGACTTTTTTTCTCAACATTTCGACTTTTTTCTCAACATTTTGACTTTTTTGACTATTTCCTCGACATTCTGACTTTTTTCTCAACATTTAGACTTTTTTCTCGACATTTTGACTTTTTTCTCGACATTTTGACTTTTTTCCTCGACATTTTGACTTTTGCCTCGACATTTCGCCTTTTTTTCGCCTTTTTTCCTTCAAATTCTGCCTTTTTTTCGCCTTTTTTCCTTTTTTGACAATCACCCCTCATGCCTACAGGTGCGCAGGTGATGTAATAACAACCTCCACCCACACATACATACACACACAGGGTCGGCAGCCATCTTAGATTCAGAGTCTAAAATGATAGACTAAATGGCTGCCACATCCCACATGTGGATGAAAAATGTACCTGTAACTCATCAAAAATGATCAAAAATGATCTGAAACCGCGCTAAATAAGTACTGTCTTATGTTTTGACCGTGTAGAAAGCATACTGAGTCCAAAAACCGCCAGGAACCGCGAGTAACCGCGCCTGCAGCCACATCCGCCTAAGCGTGATTTTTAGTCCCGCGTTACACCGACGCAGAGCCTACGGCGTAAGCTCTGCGTCGATGTAACGCGGGACCATAAATAGGCATACTTAGAGCAGACGCGGGAACAATTGGCCGCGATTCTTTTTAAAAATAAGACATTTAATGGCACATAATGTTCTTTCACTGCATTTATAAAAAGAAATTAACAATACCCGCGTTTATACTTGCATTTAATCAACTTTCGGAATATACTTAAGGGTTAACCTGGGCCGAAATCAAGGCCACAGGTTACCAAAAACACTAAATAATATTAAATATACTCCTTACCTGGTCCACGTTAACGTCGGTCTGCGAGCAGGTTTAATCCAAAGTTGAATTCAGCAGTATTTAGCTTTGACAGCAGTATCCTTCGGGCTCGGAAACTCGAAAGGGGCGTGGCACTGCGGCGCGACGGAATTTATAGAGAATGACACGTGACTTGGTCCGACCAATAGCATTGCTTCATTAATCTGGTTTAAAAAAAAAAAAAATTATAAAATATAACTAAAAAACCAAGCCTTACTTTATCAAAAAAAGAATATATACCTGTTATTACCAGAGCAATTATAAATAATATAAATTATATATAAATAATATAGGCTGGGACTCAATTAAAAAAAATATTGGAATTAATTACAGGCTTTGCAATTAACTAATTGCAATTATTCACAATTTGATCGCATATCAATTTTAGACTTGAGAACTTAACACTTAAAGGTTTAATTTGCAAGTTTATTTATATAGCACAATTCAATCAATCAATCAATCAATCAATCAATCAATCAATCAATCAATCAATTCATATTTATTTCGAGCAATGGTATTTTAAAATCACTATATCCTCTCAAGTTCTCTCATGAACTGTGAAAAAGTATTTTATGTTACTTGGTAGTAATTTGTTGAATGCTTTAAATAGGATTATTGACGTATAATATTTTACAAGATCATGGAATTTTAATAGTTTTGACTGAATTAACAAAATATTAGTGTGTTCTAGAAATCTAACCTTGTGAATAATTAGCACTGCTCGTTTCTGTAATGTGACTAATGGATTAATTGTGCATTAGTAAATGTTTTTTAACTGTGCAATACTTCTCCCGGACTCTGTGCAATATTCCTACATATGTTGTCATCTGTAAAAAAAAAAACGATTCAAATGCACCTTAACCTTTTTTTATATTTTTTTGTATTACTTATATTTCTTATATTTCTTATTGCTTTATATTTCTTATTGTTTGCACTACTGCTATTTGTCTTGCACTGGAGAGGTGATGCTGCTTCAAATCTCACAGTACCCAGGTACACTGACAATAAAGTATTCTGATTCTGAGGTGCGATTTAAAGGAGCTGACAGTTGGAGCAGACCTCAGGTCTACAGGAAGTTTGTTCCACCGGTGAGGAGCAGAATGACTGAATGCTGCCTCACCTCGGGCCTTTCTCAATACCAAGAACGCAAAGTATAGACTTTTTGTTCTTACAAGTCGTTCTTGGAAGAATGAACTCTCAAGAACACGAGCACACGAACAGTTTGAGACGATGCGTTCTTGCTGGTATTGCGCATTACCCGAGGCCTCCTGGGCTTTATCATCCAAAATAGTTGGTTTTGCTATATGTACACATTATATATAATACACACACACACACACACACACACACACACACACACACACACACACACACACACACGTGTATATATATATATATATATATATATATATATATATATATATATATATATATATATATATATATAAACAAATAAATAAACAAAACAGTCAATATACAATACTCTGATGCGCTGATGTAGGCTGCCACAAGTGTATACTAACAATGTAATGCCTATTTTTAATAAAGCAGCAACAATATCCTTTCATAGTACATGTTATTTATTCTAATTTGTTTAGTTTAAGTGCTTTTAAGTCTCACGAGCCAAGAATTTTCTGTACATCACGACGCAACGGCGGGGAAAAAAAAACCCGGTAAAGGTTATTGTTTGTGGATCGCGTTATTTAATAGTATTTAAGAGAGCAAATTGAATTGCATTGTTGGCAAATATGGAGCGGCAACCATATCAGCTATCGTCACCATCGGCAGCTTCACTGGGAGCAGAAGAGGAGGCTGCTGAGCTGAGGAGGAGTCTGGAGCTGAGAAGAGCCAGGAGGACTCTGGAAAGACGTTGCGCTATTATTAAAATAATTAAAGCTGTGTACGTTCAGGCTTTCGTTCTTCAGGCTTTCTTGTTGCCGCGGCAACCAGAGCTCAGCTGCTGAGTCATTCAGCCAGAACTGGTCACATGACTCAATCAGAACAGACTTCATATACTTGGAACCTGGAAAATGGAGAAATCTGAACCCTGACCTTTTGACCTTAACTGATCCCCAGTCCTGCTGGGAACAGGTTGATTGGTATATATATGTATATGTATATGTATATATATATTAATTATTATATATAAATATTTTATATATATTAAATACTCCCCCCTTACACACACACACACACACTGTTAGCGGTTCTGTTAGCGGCCCCGTTAGCGGTCCCACATTCACATTCACTTTCGTTCAGGTTTCATGCCTCAGACCAGCCCACTTTAGACCACGACACGACCTATTATTATCAACACATTCACTGCCATTGACGCCTATTGGCGTCAATTATGCTGGCGCAACTTGTCAGTAAATATCAGGCCAGTAGATGGCAGCAAAGGGCTTATTTGGATGAGTGACAAACTTTTTTTCCCCTGATGTTCACGAGAGTCTAAAATTTCTTGACGTAGTTTCAATGTTTATGTACTCCTTAAATTCAATATTCTGTGGGTCTTTGAAAATCACCAAAATGCCCAAAACCTCTGGCTCTGCTGTAAAGCCTTGTAATTCTGTTTTTTTTTTTTCTAAAATAATTCAGTGCAAGTAAGGGTTGCTTCACAATGTAGATTTATTTCAACACAACACTGTAATCTCTTTTTCCTCTGCAAGGAAACAGATCCATCACAACTTAGATTTCCCAAATATGAGAACATGAGTTAAAGGGCAAATCTCCAAAACACTATTTTTTACAACATCAGAATGTCCTTTTCTGCAACATCAAATAGCAAGAAAATTAGTGTTCACAGATATCCAATCCCTATGAATAAAGAATACAATAATTATTGCACTGTTCTCTGCAAGTTTGTTATTCACAGTATAACATAACTTTCTAATGATGCCATTATCTTTCTTTCTTTCTTTCTTTCTTTCTTTCTTTCTTTCTTTCTTTCTTTCTTTCTTTCTTTCTTTCTTTCTTAGCTTCAGCATTCATTCATTCATTCATTCATTCACTCATTCATTCATTCATTCATTCATTCAAAAGATATTGGAATATAACGTATCGGCCAATCAGAAGAAGTGGCGGGGCTAATTTGCACCAATGAGGGTTAAGGACTCGATACTGATTAATATGACACCACCCATGTCTCTGTATGTCAAACCATTCAAAAGATATTGGACTTTAACGTATCAGCCAATCAGAAGAAGGGGCGTGGCTAATTTGCACCAATGAGGGTCAGGGACTCGATACTTAGTCATTTGACACCACCCATGTCTCTGTATGTCAAACCATTCAAAAGATATTGGACTTTAACGTATCAGCCAATCAGAAGAAGGGGCGGGGCTAATTTGCACCAATGAGGGTCAGGGACTCCATACTTAGTCATTTGACACCACCCATGTCTCTGTATGTCAAACCATTCAAAAGATATTGGACTTTAACGTATCAGCCAATCAGAAGAAGGGGCGGGGCTAATTTGCACCAATGAGGGTCAGGGACTCCATACTTAGTCATTTGACACCACCCATGTCTCTGTATGTCAAACCACTCAAAAGATATTGGACTTTAACGTATCAGCCAATCAGAAGAAGGGGCGTGGCTAATTTGCACCAATGAGGGTCAGGGACTCGATACTTAGTCATTTGACACCACCCATGTCTCTGTATGTCAAACCATTCAAAAGATATTGGACTTTAACGTATCAGCCAATCAGAAGAAGGGGCGTGGCTAATTTGCACCAATGAGGGTCAGGGACTCGATACTTAGTCATTTGACACCACCCATGTCTCTGTATGTTAAACCATTCAAAAGATATTGGACTATAACGTATCGGCCAATCAGAAGAAGGGGCGTGGCTAATTTGCACCAATGAGGGTCAGGGACTCGATACTTAGTCATTTGACACCACCCATGTCTCTGTATGTCAAACCATTCAAAAGATATTGGACTTTAACGTATCGGCCAATCAGAAGAAGGGGCGGGGCTAATTTGCACCAATGAGGGTCAGGGACTCGATACTTAGTCATTTGACACCACCCATGTCTCTGTATGTCAAACCATTCAAAAGATATTGGACTATAACGTATCGGCCAATCAGAAGAAGGGGCGTGGCTAATTTGCACCAATGAGGGTCAGGGACTCGATACTTAGTCATTTGACACCACCGATGTCTCTGTATGTCAAACCATTCAAAAGATATTGGACTATAACGTATCGGCCAATCAGAAGAAGGGGCGTGGCTAATTTGCACCAATGAGGGTCAGGGACTCGATACTTAGTCATTTGACACCACCCATGTCTCTGTATGTCAAACCATTCAAAAGATATTGGACTTTAACGTATCAGCCAATCAGAAGAAGGGGCGGGGCTAATTTGCACCAATGAGGGTCAGGGGCTCGATACTTAGTCATTTGACACCACCCATTACTCTGTATGTCAAACCATTCAAAAGATATTGGACTATAACGTATCGGCCAATCAGAAGAAGGGGCGGGGCTAATTTGTATATATAATATACAAATGTAAATATTTATATGTATAATAATAATAATATACATATATATCCAATGAACCTTTTCCCAGCAGGACTGGGGATCATGTAAGGTCAAAAGGTCAGGGTTCAGATTCCTCCATTTTCCAGGTTATATTACATGAAGTCTGTACTGAGTGAGTCATGTGACCAGGTCTGGGTCAGTCTAATCAGTACACCTGAGCTCTGGTTGTTAGGGGCAACAAGAACCTGATACAGAGGGAGCGGGAATGACAGCTAGATTTTCTGTTGTGACAAACCTGAAATCACTCCACCTTGCGGTCAAACCGTAGCTCTTAGCAGAAAAATGAAAACATCGTGAGAGACGGAGAACCCAGAACATTCTGTCAATCTTATTTTCATTCAGATATTCCTTAAAATGTGTTTGTAACGGCAGTTCGAAAACAAAAATGAGATTTTTTTCAAGAAAACTTATTTGTACATTGCTGTCAATGGAGACAGAGGCTGGAATTGTCGCCGCTTTAGCCATTGCCGTTTAAATTTTGTGCACACCCCGCCTGTCAAAGTCACATTTTATGAATCACAAGACCTATGTCTATATTCTGACCAAAAATTATCTGTCTACCTTTTACGGTTTGGCCGTGACCTCAAGTTACAAATAAAAAAATCATGTTTTTTTTTCAGTGTAACTACACTCTAGCAAACTGACTCCCGTGCTCTAGATTTGAAAAAAAGTGATTTTCAGTCCTCGCTTGAGGGCTCATATCTTGAAAAGTGTACATTTTAGGAAAAAACTGTTTCGGGTTTGGAGAGAGAAGAGAAGTTTTCCTCCGTTTTGAAGTTTGAATGACGTTTCTACGTGCAAGTATGAGAAAGATACGTGACTCGGAAAAAAGGTGAATTTTGTCTTTTTTTCTCAACATTTTCCCATCCGCTTATAATGGCGCCATTGAAATGCATGGGAAAATCTTCCCCATTAGTTTGGAAATTTGGAAATGTTTTTGCACTTCGTGCAAAAACTATTCGTGCCATCGTTCTGAAAATCCACAGGACTGTAGTTAAATTCAGGGCCTACAACTTTCTAAATCGGTTCAGAATTTTTCGAGTAACGGTGTGCGAGTGGTGAGGCCCCAAAGTTCACGCAATGCGTTCCGGATGGGGCAAAAAGCGCACGTTTGTGCACGTTGCGCAAAAACGTGCACGCCAATTGCTTATAAAAGTCATACCAATCGATTCCCGATTAAGGCGCACGTTTGTACGTTTTTACTTTTCGCGTTTTCTCAAAGCTGCGGGACTAGTTACGCGCCGAAGTTTTTACGGAAGAATATATAATAACTAGACCAAAATTCCCGGGAAATTTTGAAGTGCCACGGACTACTGCCGGATGATCGCGGGATGCACCCATGAAGGTCAAGGACTCGATACTTAGTCATTTGACACCACCCATGTCTCTGTATGTCAAACCATTCAAAAGATATTGGACTTTAACGTATCAGCCAATCAGAAGAAGGGGCGGGGCTAATTTGCACCAATGAGGGTCAGGGACTCGATACTTAGTCATTTGACACCACCCATGTATCTGTATGTCAAACCATTCAAAAGATATTGGACTATAACGTATCGGCCAATCAGAAGAAGGGGCGTGGCTAATTTGCACCAATGAGGGTCAGGGACTCCATACTTAGTCATTTGACACCACCCATGTCTCTGTATGTCAAACCATTCAAAAGATATTGGACTTTAACGTATCAGCCAATCAGAAGAAGGGGCGGGGCTAATTTACACCAATGAGGGTCAGGGACTCCATACTTAGTCATTTGACACCACCCATGTCTCTGTATGTCAAACCATTCAAAAGATATTGGACTTTAACGTATCAGCCAATCAGAAGAAGGGGCGGGGCTAATTTGCACCAATGAGGGTCAGGGACTCGATACTTAGTCATTTGACACCACCCATGTCTCTGTATGTCAAACCATTCAAAAGATATTGGACTTTAACGTATCAGCCAATCAGAAGAAGGGGCGTGGCTAATTTGCACCAATGAGGGTCAGGGACTCGATACTTAGTCATTTGACACCACCCATGTCTCTGTATGTCAAACCATTCAAAAGATATTGGACTATAACGTATCGGCCAATCAGAAGAAGGGGCGTGGCTAATTTGCACCAATGAGGGTCAGGGACTCGATACTTAGTCATTTGACACCACCCATGTCTCTGTATGTCAAACCATTCAAAAGATATTGGACTTTAACGTATCAGCCAATCAGAAGAAGGGGCGGGGCTAATTTGCACCAATGAGGGTCAGGGGCTCGATACTTAGTCATTTGATACCACCCGTGAGTCTCTATGTCAAACCATTCAAAAGATATTGGACTATAACGTATCGGCCAATCAGAAGAAGGGGCGGGGCTAATATGTATATATAATATACAAATGTAAATATTTATATGTATAATAATAATAATATACATATATATCCCATGAACCTGTCCCCAGCAGGACTGGGGATCATGTAAGGTCAAAAGGTCAGGGTTCAGATTCCTCCATTATCCAAGGTAAAGTATTATGAAGTCTGCATTGAGTGGGTCATGTGACTAGTTCTGGGTCACATGACCCGGAAGTATGGTAGTGTATATTGTATTGGAATGACTCAGCTAGTTCTTCGGATTTGACAAGCCTCAAATAACTTCACCTTGTAAACAAACTGTAGCTCCTAGCAGAAAAACAAAGACATCGTGAGAGAGACAGAACCCGGAAGATTCTGACAATCTTAATTTTATTCAGATATTCCTTAAAATGTGTTAGTAACGGCAATTCGAAAACAAAAATGAGATTTTCTTGAAGAAATTTTTATTTAACATTGCAGTGAATGGAGAGAGAGACAGGAATTGGCATGGCTCTTAGTCTCCCCGTTTAAATTTTGAGCACACCACGCCTGTCAAAGTCACATTTTAAGAATACCAAAATGTATGTCTACATTCTGACCAAAAATTATCTGTCCAGCTTTTACGGTTCGGCCGTGAGGTCGAGTTACAAATAAAAATTATGGTCATTTTTTCAGGGTTCTGCTCACTCTGATCAATTAAAACCTCCACTCTAGATTTAAAAAAGGGGGTTTTTTAGTCCTCGCTTGAAGGCTCATATCTTGAAAAGTGTACATTTTAGGAAAAAACAGTCCGGGGTTTGGAGAGAGAAGAGAAGTTTTCCTCCGTTTTGAAGTTTGAATGACGTTTCTACGTGCAAGTATGAGAAAGATACGTGACTTGGAAAAAAGGTGAATTTTGTCTTTTTTTTCTCAACATTTTCCCATCCGCTTTGAATGGCACCATTGAAATGCATGGGAAAACAGTTCCCCATTAGTTTGGAAATTTGGAAATGTTTTTGCACTTCGTGCAAAAACTATTCGTGCCATCGTTCTGAAAATCCACAGGACTGTAGTTAAATTCAGGGCCTACAACTTTCTAAATCGGTTCAGAATTTTTCGAGTAACGGTATGCGAGTGGTGAGGCCCCAAAGTTCACGCAATGCGTTCCGGATGGGGCAAAAAGCGCACGTTTGTGCACGTTGCGCAAAAACGTGCACGCCAATCGCTTATAAAAGTCATACCAATTGATTCCCGATTAAGTCGCACGTTTCTACGTTTTTACTTTTTGAGTTTTCTCAAAGCTGTGCGACTAGTTACGCGCCGAAGTTTATACGGAAGAATATGGAATAAATAATAATAAATAACTAGACCAAAATTCCCGGGAAATTTTGAAGTGCCACGGACTACTGCCGGATGATCGCGGGATGCACCCATGAAGGTCAAGGACTCGATACTTTGTCATTTGACACCACCCATGACTCTCTATGTCAAACCATTCAAAAGATATTGGACTATAACGTATCGGCCAATCAGAAGAAGGGGCGTGGCTAATTTGCACCAATGAGGGTCAGGGACTCGATACTTAGTCATTTGACACCACCCATGTCTCTGTATGTCAAACCATTCAAAAGATATTGGACTTTAACGTATCAGCCAATCAGAAGAAGGGGCGTGGCTAATTTGCACCAATGAGGGTCAGGGACTCGATACTTGGTCATTTGACACCACCCATGTCTCTGTATGTCAAACCATTCAAAAGATATTGGACTATAACGTATCGGCCAATCAGAAGAAGGGGCGTGGCTAATTTGCACCAATGAGGGTCAGGGACTCGATACTTGGTCATTTGACACCACCCATGTCTCTGTATGTCAAACCATTCAAAAGATATTGGACTATAACGTATCGGCCAATCAGAAGAAGGGGCGTGGCTAATTTGCACCAATGAGGGTGAGAGACTCCATACTTAGTCATTTGACACCACCCATGTCTCTGTATGTCAAACCATTCAAAAGATATTGGACTTTAACGTATCAGCCAATCAGAAGAAGGGGCGGGGCTAATTTGCACCAATGAGGGTCAGGGACTCGATACTTAGTCATTTGACACCACCCATGTCTCTGTATGTCAAACCATTCAAAAGATATTGGACTTTAACGTATCAGCCAATCAGAAGAAGGGGCGTGGCTAATTTGCACCAATGAGGGTCAGGGACTCGATACTTAGTCATTTGACACCACCCATGTCTCTGTATGTCAAACCATTCAAAAGATATTGGACTATAACGTATCGGCCAATCAGAAGAAGGGGCGTGGCTAATTTGCACCAATGAGGGTCAGGGACTCGATACTTAGTCATTTGACACCACCCATGTCTCTGTATGTCAAACCATTCAAAAGATATTGGACTTTAACGTATCAGCCAATCAGAAGAAGGGGCGGGGCTAATTTGCACCAATGAGTGTCAGGGGCTCGATACTTAGTCATTTGATACCACCCGTGAGTCTCTATGTCAAACCATTCAAAAGATATTGGACTATAACGTATCGGCCAATCAGAAGAAGGGGCGGGGCTAATATGTATATATAATATACAAATGTAAATATTTATATGTATAATAATAATAATATACATATATATCCCATGAACCTGTCCCCAGCAGGACTGGGGATCATGTAAGGTCAAAAGGTCAGGGTTCAGATTCCTCCATTATCCAAGGTAAAGTATTATGAAGTCTGCATTGAGTGGGTCATGTGACTAGTTCTGGGTCACATGACCCGGAAGTATGGTAGTGTATATTGTATTGGAATGACTCAGCTAGTTCTTCGGATTTGACAAGCCTCAAATAACTTCACCTTGTAATCAAACTGTAGCTCCTAGCAGAAAAACAAAGACATCGTGAGAGAGACAGAACCCGGAAGATTCTGACAATCTTAATTTTATTCAGATATTCCTTAAAATGTGTTAGTAACGGCAATTCGAAAACAAAAATGAGATTTTTTTGAAGAAAACGTTATTTATTATGGGAGTCAATGGAGAGAAAGACAGGATTTGGCGTGACTCTTGGCTCCCCCGTTCAAATTTTGTGCACACCACGCCTGTCAAAGTCACATTATTTGAATCTCAACATCTATGTCTACATTCTGACCAAAGATTATCTTTCTAGCTTTTACGGTTCGGCCGTGAGCTCGAGTTACAAATAAAAATTATGGTCATTTTTTCAAAGTCTCTCGCACTCTGATCAATTAGAACCGCACTGAAGATTTGACAAAAAAGTGATTTCCAGTCCTCGCTTGAGGGCTCATATCTTGAAAAGTGTACATTTTAGGAAAAAACAGTCTGGGGTTTAGAGAGAGAAGAGAAGTTTTCCTCCGTTTTGAAGTTTGAATGACGTTTCTACGTGCAAGTATGAGAAAGATAGGTGACTCAGAAAAAAGGTGATTTTTTTTTTTTTTAACCTCATCCCACACACAGTGTGAAATGCTGCCCCATACAAATACATGGTCCCCATTAGTTTGGAAATTTGGAAATGTTTTTGCACTTCGTGCAAAAACTATTCGTGCCATCGTTCTGAAAATCCACAGGAATGTAGTTAAATTCAGGGCCTACAACTTTCTAAATCGGTTCATAATTTTTCGAGTATCGGTGTGCGAGTGGTGAGGCCCCAAAGTTGACGCAATGCGTTCCGGATGGGGCGAAAAGTGCACGTTTGTGCACGTTGCGCAAAAACGTGCACGCCAATCGCTAATAAAAGTCATACCAATCGATTCCCGATTAAGGCGCACGTTTCTACGTTTTTACTTTTCGCGTTTTCTCAAAGCTGTGGGACTAGTTATGCGCCGAAGTTTATACGGAAGAATATGGAATAATAATAATAACTAGACAAAATTCCCGGGAAATTTTGAAGTGCCACGGACTACTGCCGGATGATCGCGGGATGCACCCATGAAGGTCAAGGACTCGATACTTGGTCATTTGACACCACCCATGACTCTCTATGTCAAACCATTCAAAAGATATTGGACTATAACGTATCGGCCAATCAGAAGAAGGGGCGTGGCTAATTTGCACCAATGAGGGTCAGGGACTCGATACTTAGTCATTTGACACCACCCATGTCTCTGTATGTCAAACCATTCAAAAGATATTGGACTATAACGTATCGGCCAATCAGAAGAAGGGGCGTGGCTAATTTGCACCAATGAGGGTGAGGGACTCCATACTTAGTCATTTGACACCACCCATGTCTCTGTATGTCAAACCATTCAAAAGATATTGGACTTTAACGTATCAGCCAATCAGAAGAAGGGGCGGGGCTAATTTGCACCAATGAGGGTCAGGGACTCGATACTTAGTCATTTGACACCACCCATGTCTCTGTATGTCAAACCATTCAAAAGATATTGGACTTTAACGTATCAGCCAATCAGAAGAAGGGGCGTGGCTAATTTGCACCAATGAGGGTCAGGGACTCGATACTTAGTCACTTGACACCACCCATGTCTCTGTATGTCAAACCATTCAAAAGATATTGGACTATAACGTATCGGCTAATCAGAAGAAGGGGCGTGGCTAATTTGCACCAATGAGGGTCAGGGACTCGATACTTAGTCATTTGACACCACCCATGTCTCTGTATGTCAAACCATTCAAAAGATATTGGACTTTAACGTATCAGCCAATCAGAAGAAGGGGCGGGGCTAATTTGCACCAATGAGGGTCAGGGGCTCGATACTTAGTCATTTGATACCACCCGTGAGTCTCTATGTCAAACCATTCAAAAGATATTGGACTATAACGTATCGGCCAATCAGAAGAAGGGGCGGGGCTAATATGTATATATAATATACAAATGTAAATATTTATATGTATAATAATAATAATATACATATATATCCCATGAACCTGTCCCCAGCAGGACTGGGGATCATGTAAGGTCAAAAGGTCAGGGTTCAGATTCCTCCATTATCCAAGGTAAAGTATTATGAAGTCTGCATTGAGTGGGTCATGTGACTAGTTCTGGGTCACATGACCCGGAAGTATGGTAGTGTATATTGTATTGGAATGACTCAGCTAGTTCTTCGGATTTGACAAGCCTCAAATAACTTCACCTTGTAATCAAACTGTAGCTCCTAGCAGAAAAACAAAGACATCGTGAGAGAGACAGAACCCGGAAGATTCTGACAATCTTAATTTTATTCAGATATTCCTTAAAATGTGTTAGTAACGGCAATTCGAAAACAAAAATGAGATTTTTTTGAAGAAAACGTTATTTAACATGGGAGTCAATGGAGAGAAAGACAGGATTTGGCGTGTCTGTTGGGCCCCCCGGTCAAATTTTGTGCACACCACGCCTGTCAAAGTCACATTTTATAAATCACAACACCTATGTCTATATTCTGACCAAAGATTATCTTTCTAGCTTTTACGGTTCGGCCGTGAGCTCAAGTTACAAATAAAAATTATGGTCATTTTTTCAAAGTCTCTCGCACTCTGATCAATTAGAACCGCACTGTAGATTTGACAAAAAAGTGATTTCCAGTCCTCGCTTGAGCGCTCATATCTTGAAAAGTGTACATTTTAGGAAAAAACAGTCCGGGGTTTGGAGAGAGAAGAGAAGTTTTCCTCCGTTTTGAAGTCTGAATGACGTTTCTACGTCCAAGTATGAGAAAGATACGTGACTCGGAAAAAAGGTGAATTTTGTCTTTTTTTTCTCAACATTTTCCCATCCGCTTATAATGGCGCCATTGAAATGCATGGGAAAATCTTCCCCATTAGTTTGGAAATTTGGAAATGTTTTTGCACTTCGTGCAAAAACTATTCTTGCCATCGTTCTGAAAATCCACAGGACTGTAGTTAAATTCAGGGCCTACAACTTTCTAAATTGGTTCAGAATTTTTCGAGTAACGGTGTGCGAGTGGTGAGGCCCCAAAGTTCACGCAATGCGTTCCGGATGGGGCAAAAAGCGCACGTTTGTGCACGTTGCGCAAAAACGTGCACGCCAATCGCTAATAAAAGTCATACCAATCGATTCCCAATTAAGTCGCACGTTTCTACGTTTTTACTTTTCGCGTTTTCTCAAAGCTGTGGGACTAGTTACGCGCCGAAGTTTATACGGAAGAATATGGAATAAATAATAAGCCTGAGCAATAGTAAGAGTGCCTCGTGCTGCGCACGAGGCACTCCTCCTCCATTGAGCTTGCGCATCTCAATGGAGGAGGAGTGCCACGTGGCGCAGCCGTGGCACTAATAATAATAAATAAGCCTGAGCAATAGTATTAGTGCCTCGTGCTGCGCACGAGGCACTCCTCCTCCATTGAGCTTGCGCATCTCAATGGAGGAGGCGTGCCACGTGGCGCAGCCGTGGCACTAATAAGCCTGAGCAATAGTATTAGTGCCTCGTGCTGCGCACGAGGCACTCCTCCTCCATTGAGCTTGCGCATCTCAATGGAGGAGGCGTGCCACGTGGCGCAGCCGTGGCACTAATAATAAGCCTGAGCAATAGTAAGAGTGCCTCGTGCTGCGCACGAGGCACTCCTCCTCCATTGAGCTTGCGCATCTCAATGGAGGAGGAGTGCCACGTGGCGCAGCCGTGGCACTAATAATAATAAGCCTGAGCAATAGTATGAGTGCCTCGTGCTGCGCACGAGGCACTCCTCCTCCATTGAGCTTGCGCATCTCAATGGAGGAGGCGTGCCACGTGGCGCAGCCGTGGCACTAATAAATAATAAGCCTGAGCAATAGTATGAGTGCCTCGTGCTGCGCACGAGGCACTCCTCCTCCATTGAGCTTGCGCATCTCAATGGAGGAGGAGTGCCACGTGGCGCAGCCGTGGCACTAACTAGACCAAAATTCCCGGGAAATTTTGAAGTGCCACGGACTACTGCCGGATGATCGCGGGATGCACCCATGAAGGTCAAGGACTCGATACTTGGTCATTTGACACCACCCATGACTCTCTATGTCAAACCATTCAAAAGATATTGGACTATAACGTATCGGCCAATCAGAAGAAGGGGCGGGGCTAATTTGCACCAATGAGGGTCAGGGACTCGATACTTAGTCATTTGACACCACCCATGTCTCTGTATGTCAAACCATTCAAAAGATATTGGACTTTAACGTATCAGCCAATCAGAAGAAGGGGCGTGGCTAATTTGCACCAATGAGGGTCAGGGACTCGATACTTAGTCATTTGACACCACCCATGTCTCTCTATGTCAAACCATTCAAAAGATATTGGACTATAACGTATCGGCCAATCAGAAGAAGGGGCGTGGCTAATTTGCACCAATGAGGGTCAGGGACTCGATACTTAGTCATTTGACACCACCCATGTCTCTGTATGTCAAACCATTCAAAAGATATTGGACTTTAACGTATCAGCCAATCAGAAGAAGGGGCGTGGCTAATTTGCACCAATGAGGGTCAGGGACTCGATACTTAGTCATTTGACACCACCCATGTCTCTCTATGTCAAACCATTCAAAAGATATTGGACTATAACGTATCGGCCAATCAGAAGAAGGGGCGTGGCTAATTTGCACCAATGAGGGTCAGGGACTCGATACTTAGTCATTTGACACCACCCATGTCTCTGTATGTCAAACCATTCAAAAGATATAGGACTTTAACGTATCAGCCAATCAGAAGAAGGGGCGTGGCTAATTTGCACCAATAAAGGTCAAGGACCTGATACTGAGTAATATGACACCACCCATGTCTCTGTATGTCAAACCATTTAAAAGATATTGGACTTTAACGTATCAGCCAATCAGAAGAAGGGGCGGGGCTAATGTGCATTGACTGATCACATGACCCGGAAGTGTATACTGTATTATGCTGTATATACTGTATTGGAATGAGTCAGCTAGATTTTCGTTCTAGTCTGGTTCTAGTCTGGTTCTGGTTCTGGTTCTGGTTCTAGTCTGGTTCTAGTCTGGTTCTAGTCTGGTTCTGGTTCTGGTTCTAGTCTGGTTCTGGTTCTGATCTGGTTCTGGTTCTAGTCTGGTTCATGTTCTGGTTCTGGTTCTAGTCTGGTTCTAGTCTGGTTCTAGTCTGGTTCTGGTTCTGGTTCTAGTCTGGTTCTGGTTCTAGTCTGGTTCTGGTCCTGGTTCTGGTTCTGGTCCTGGTTCTGATCTGGTTCTGGTTCTAGTCTGGTTCTAGTTCTAGTCTGGTTCTGGTTCTAGTCTGGTTCTAGTCTGGTTCTGGTTCTAGTCTGGTTCTGGTTCTAGTCTGGTTCGGGTTCTAGTCTGGTTCTAGTCTGGTTCTGGTTCTAGTCTGGTTCTGGTTCTAGTCTGGTTCTGGTTCTAGTCTGGTTCTAGTCTGGTTCTGGTTCTAGTCTGGTTCTGGTTCTAGTCTGGTTCTGGTTCTAGTCTGGTTCTAGTCTGGTTCTAGTCTGGTTCTAGTCTGGTTCTGGTCTGGTTCTGGTTCTAGTCTGGTTCTAGTCTGGTTCTGGTTCTAGTCTGGTTCTAGTCTGGTTCTGGTCTGGTTCTAGTCTGGTTCTGGTTCTAGTCTGGTTGTCGTCTGGTTGTGGTTCTAGTCTGGTTCTGGTCTGGTTCTAGTCTGGTTCTGGTTCTAGTCTGGTTGTCGTCTGGTTCTGGTTCTAGTCTGGTTCTGGTCTGGTTCTAGTCTGGTTCTGGTTCTAGTCTGGTTCTGGTTCTAGTCTGGTTCTAGTCTGGTCTGGTTCTAGTCTGGTTCTATAAAAACACCTTCCATCCCATAATAACACTAACATCCTATAATAAACACCTGCCATTCCAGAGTAATATGTCATCACCCATTACTCTGTATGTCAAACCATTCAAAAGATATTGGACTATAACGTATCGGCCAATCAGAAGAAGGGGCGTGGCTAATTTGGACCAATAAAGGTCAAGGACCTGATACTGAGTAATATGACATCACCCGTGTCTCTGTATGTCAAACCATTCAAAAGATATTGGACTATAACGTATCAGCCAATCAGAAGAAGGGGCGGGGCTAATGTGCATTGACTGGGTCATGTGACCCGGAAGTGTATACTGTATTATGCTGTATACTGTATTGGAATGAGTCAGCTAGATTTTCGGTTTTGACAAGCCTGAAATAACTTCACCCTGTGATGAAACCGTAGCTCTTAGCAGAAAAACGAAAACATTTTGAGAAACAGATAACCTAGCAGATTCTCTAAATGTTATTTTCATACAGATATTCCTTAAAATGTGTTAGTAACGGCAATTCGAAAACAAAAATTAGATTTTTTTGAAGAAAACGTTTTTTATAATGGGAGTCAATGAAGGGCGAGACAGGATTTGGCGCGTCTGTTGGGCCCCCCGTTAAAATTTTGTGCACACCACGCCTGTCAAAGTCACATTTTATAAATCACAACACCTATGTCTATATTCTGACCAAAAATTATCTTTCTACCTTTTACGGTTTGGCCGTGACCTCGAGTTACAAATAAGAAATCATGTTTTTTTTTCAGTCTAACTACACTCTAGCGAACTGACTCCCGTGCTCTAGATTTGAAAAAAAGTGATTTCCAGTCCTCGCTTGAGCGCTCATATCTTGAAAAGTGTACATTTTAGGAAAAAACAGTCCGGGGTTTAGAGAGAGAAGAGAAGTTTTCCTCCGTTTTGAAGTTTGAATGACGTTTCTACGTGCAAGTATGAGAAAGATACGTGACTTGGAAAAAAGGTGAATTTTGTCTTTTTTTTCTCAACATTTTCCCATCCGCTTTGAATGGCGCCATTGAAATGCATGGGAAAACAGTTCCCCATTAGTTTGGAAATTTGGAAATGTTTTTGCACTTCGTGCAAAAACTATTCGTGCCATCGTTCTGAAAATCCAGAGGACTGTAGTTAAATTCAGGGCCTACAACTTTCTAAATCGGTTCAGAATTTTTCGAGTAACGGTATGCGAGTGGTGAGGCCCCAAAGTTCACGCAATGCGTTCCGGATGGGGCAAAAAGCGCACGTTTGTGCACGTTGCGCAAAAACGTGCACGCCAATCGCTTATAAAAGTCATACCAATTGATTCCCGATTAAGTCGCACGTTTCTACGTTTTTACTTTTTGAGTTTTCTCAAAGCTGCGCAACTAGTTACGCGCCGAAGTTTATACGGAAGAATATGGAATAATAATAAATAAACTAGACCAAAATTCCCGGGAAATTTTGAAGTGCCACGGACTACTGCCGGATGATCGCGGGATGCACCCATGAGGGTCAGGGACTCGATACTTGGTCATTTGACACCACCCATGACTCTCTATGTCAAACCATTCAAAAGATATTGGACTATAACGTATAGGCCAATCAGAAGAAGGGGCGTGGCTAATTTGCACCAATGAGGGTCAGGGACTCGATACTTGGTCATTTGACACCACCCATGTCTCTGTATGTCAAACCATTCAAAAGATATTGGACTATAACGTATCGGCCAATCAGAAGAAGGGGCGTGGCTAATTTGCACCAATGAGGGTCAGGGACTCCATACTTAGTCATTTGACACCACCCATGTCTCTGTATGTCAAACCATTCAAAAGATATTGGACTTTAACGTATCAGCCAATCAGAAGAAGGGGCGGGGCTAATTTGCACCAATGAGGGTCAGGGACTCGATACTTAGTCATTTGACACCACCCATGTCTCTGTATGTCAAACCATTCAAAAGATATTGGACTTTAACGTATCAGCCAATCAGAAGAAGGGGCGTGGCTAATTTGCACCAATGAGGGTCAGGGACTCGATACTTAGTCATTTGACACCACCCATGTCTCTGTATGTCAAACCATTCAAAAGATATTGGACTATAACGTATCGGCCAATCAGAAGAAGGGGCGTGGCTAATTTGCACCAATGAGGGTCAGGGACTCGATACTTAGTCATTTGACACCACCCATGTCTCTGTATGTCAAACCATTCAAAAGATATTAGACTTTAACGTATCGGCCAATCAGAAGAAGGGGCGTGGCTAATTTGCACCAATGAGGGTCAGGGACTCGATACTTAGTCATTTGACACCACCCATGTCTCTGTATGTCAAACCATTCAAAAGATATTGGACTTTAACGTATGAGCCAATCAGAAGAAGGGGCGTGGCTAATTTGCACCAATGAGGGTCAGGGACTCGATACTTAGTCATTTGACACCACCCATGTCTCTGTATGTCAAACCATTCAAAAGATATTGGACTTTAACGTATCAGCCAATCAGAAGAAGGGGCGTGGCTAATTTGCACCAATGAGGGTCAGGGGCTCGATACTTAGTCATTTGACACCACCCATGTCTCTGTATGTCAAACCATTCAAAAGATATTGGACTTTAACGTATCAGCCAATCAGAAGAAGGGGCGTGGCTAATTTGCACCAATGAGGGTCAGGGGCTCGATACTTAGTCATTTGACACCACCCATGTCTCTGTATGTCAAACCATTCAAAAGATATTGGACTTTAACGTATCAGCCAATCAGAAGAAGGGGCGGGGCTAATGTGCATTCCCTTGGTCATGTGACCAGTTCTGGGTCACATGACCCGGAAGTGTATACTGTATTATGCTGTATATACTGTGGATGGATGGATGGATGATGGATGGATGATGGATGGATGGATGATGGATGGATGATGGATGGATGATGGATGGATGGATGATGGATGGATGATGGATGGATGGATGGATGGATGATGGATGGATGGATGATGGATGGATGATGGATGGATGGATGATGGATGGATGATGGATGGATGATGGATGGATGGATGATGGATGGATGATAGATGGATGGATGATGGATGGATGATGGATGGATGGATGGATGGATGGATGGATGGAGGGATGGATGGATGGATGATGGATGGATGGATGATGGAGGGATGATGGATGGAGGGATGATGGATGGATGGAGGGATGGATGGATGATGGATGGATGATGGATCGATGATGAATGGATGGATGGATGGATGATGGATGGATGGATGGATGATGGATGGATGGATGGATGGATGGATGGATGGATGATGGATGGATGGATGGATGATTGATGGATGGATGGATGGATGATGGATGGATGGATGGATGGAGGGATGGATGGATGATAGATGGATGATGGATGAATGGATGATGGAGGGGTGATGGATGGAGGGATGATGGATGGATGGATGATGGATGGATGATGAATGGATGATGGATGGATGGATGGATGGATGATGGATGGATGGATGATGGATGGATGGATGGATGATGGATGGATGGAGGGATGATGGATGGATGGAGGGATGGATGGATGATGGATGGATGATGAATGGATGATGGATGGATGGATGGATGGATGATGGATGGATGGATGATGGATGGATGGATGATGGATGGATGGATGGATGGATGATGGATGGATGATGGACGGATGATGGATGGATGATGGATGGATGGATGGATGATTGATGGATGGATGGATGATGGATGGATGATGGATGATGGATGGATGATTGATGGATGTATGGATGATGGATGGATGATGGATGGATGGATGATGGATGGATGATGGATGGATGGAGGGATGGATGGATGGATGGATGGATGGATGATGGATGGATGATGGATGGATGGATGATGGAGGGATGATGGATGGAGGGATGATGGATGGATGATGGATGGTTGAGGAGGATGATGAAGGTAGAGGAGGATGGTGAAGGTAGAGGAGGATGATGAAGGTAGAGGATGGTGAAGGTAGAGGAGGATGAAGGTAGAGGATGATGATGAAGGTAGAGGATGATGAAGGTAGAGGAGGATGATGAAGGTAGAGGAGGATGATGAAGGTAGAGGATGATGAAGGTAGAGGATGATGAAGGTAGAGGAGGATGATGAAGGTAGAGGATGATGAAGGTAGAGGATGATGAAGGTAGATGATGATGAAGGTAGAGGATGATGAAGGTCAGGGTTCAGATTTCTCCATTTTCCAGGTTATATTATATTAAGTCTGTACTGACTGAGTCATGTGACCAGTCCTGGGTCACATGACCCAGAAGCCTGCGGGGGAGATGAGTCATCAGAACAGAGAAGCTTCTAGAAACTTCAGAAGCTTACTACTATACAGAGGTCATGATTCAGCTATATTTTCGGTTGTGACAAACCTCAAATCACTCCACTTTGTCATCAAACCGTAGCTCTTAGCAGAAAAATGAAAACATCGTGAGCGACGGAGAACCCAGCAGATTCCGGAAATGTTATTTTCATACAGATATCACTTATAATGTGTTAGTAACGGCAATTCGAAAACAAAAATGAGATTTTTTTTAAGAAAACTTCATTTAACATGGGACTCAATGGAGATCGAGACAGGAATTCCCGTGTCTGTTGGCCCTGCCGTTCCAATTTTGTGCACACCACGCCTGTCAAAGTCACATTATTTGAAACTCAACATCTATGTCTATATTCTGACCAAAAATTATCTGTCTACCTTTTACGGTTTGGCCGTGACCTCGAGTTACAAATAAGAAATCATGTTTTTTTTTCAGTCTAACTACACTCTAGCGAACTGACTCCCGTGCTCTAGATTTGAAAAAAAGTGATTTCCAGTCCTCGCTTGAGCGCTCATATCTTGAAAAGTGTACATTTTAGGAAAAAACAGTCCGGGGTTTGGAGAGAGAAGAGAAGTTTTCCTCCGTTTTGAAGTTTGAATGACGTTTCTACGTCCAAGTATGAGAAAGATACGTGACTCGGAAAAAAGGTGAATTTTGTCTTTTTTTTCTCAACATTTTCCCATCCGCTTATAATGGCGCCATTGAAATGCATGGGAAAATCTTCCCCATTAGTTTGGAAATTTGGAAATGTTTTTGCACTTCGTGCAAAAACTATTCGTGCCATCGTTCTGAAAATCCACAGGACTGTAGTTAAATTCAGGGCCTACAACTTTCTAAATCGGTTCAGAATTTTTCGAGTAACGGTATGCGAGTGGTGAGGCCCCAAAGTTCACGCAATGCGTTCCGGATGGGGCAAAAAGCGCACGTTTGTGCACGTTGCGCAAAAACGTGCACGCCAATCGCTTATAAAAGTCATACCAATTGATTCCCGATTAAGTCGCACGTTTCTACGTTTTTACTTTTTGAGTTTTCTCAAAGCTGCGCAACTAGTTACGCGCCGAAGTTTATACGGAAGAATATGGAATAAATAATAAATAACTAGACCAAAATTCCCGGGAAATTTTGAAGTGCCACGGACTACTGCCGGATGATCGCGGGATGCACCCATGAAGGTCAAGGACTCGATACTTGGTCATTTGACACCACCCATGACTCTCTATGTCAAACCATTCAAAAGATATTGGACTATAACGTATCGGCCAATCAGAAGAAGGGGCGGGGCTAATTTGCACCAATGAGGGTCAGGGACTCGATACTTTGTCATTTGACACCACCCATGTATCTGTATGTCAAACCATTCAAAAGATATTGGACTTTAACGTATCAGCCAATCAGAAGAAGGGGCGGGGCTAATTTGCACCAATGATGGTCAGGGACTCGATACTTAGTCATTTGACACCACCCATGTCTCTGTATGTCAAACCATTCAAAAGATATTGGACTTTAACGTATCAGCCAATCAGAAGAAGGGGCGGGGCTAATTTGCACCAATGAGGGTCAGGGACTCCATACTTAGTTATTTGACACCCCCCATGTCTCTGTATGTCAAACCATTCAAAAGATATTGGACATTAACGTATCAGCCAATCAGAAGAAGGGGCGTGGCTAATTTGCACCAATGAGGGTCAGGGACTCGATACATAGTCATTTGACACCACCCATGTCTCTGTATGTCAAACCATTCAAAAGATATTGGACTTTAACGTATCAGCCAATCAGAAGAAGGGGCGGGGCTAATTTGCACCAATGAGGGTCAGGGACTCCATACTTAGTCGTTTGACACCACCCATGTCTCTGTATGTCAAACCATTCAAAAGATATTGGACTTTAACGTATCAGCCAATCAGAAGAAGGGGCGTGGCTAATTTGCACCAATGAGGGTCAGGGACTCGATACTTAGTCATTTGACACCACCCATGTCTCTGTATGTCAAACCATTCAAAAGATATTGGACTTTAACGTATCAGCCAATCAGAAGAAGGGGCGTGGCTAATTTGCACCAATAAAGGTCAAGGACCTGATACTGAGTAATATGACACCACCCATGTCTCTGTATGTCAAACCATTTAAAAGATATTGGACTTTAACGTATCAGCCAATCAGAAGAAGGGGCGGGGCTAATGTGCATTGACTGATCACATGACCCGGAAGTGTATACTGTATTATGCTGTATATACTGTATTGGAATGAGTCAGCTAGATTTTCGTTCTAGTCTGGTTCTAGTCTGGTTCTGGTTCTGGTCTGGTTCTGGTTCTGGTTCTGGTTCTAGTCTGGTTCTAGTCTGGTTCTGGTTCTAGTCTGGTTCTGGTTCTAGTCTGGTTCTGGTCCTGGTTCTGGTTCTAGTCTGGTTCTGGTCCTGGTTCTGATCTGGTTCTGGTTCTAGTCTGGTTCTAGTTCTAGTCTGGTTCTGGTTCTAGTCTGGTTCTAGTCTGGTTCTGGTTCTAGTCTGGTTCTGGTTCTAGTCTGGTTCGGGTTCTAGTCTGGTTCTAGTCTGGTTCTGGTTCTAGTCTGGTTCTGGTTCTAGTCTGGTTCTGGTTCTAGTCTGGTTCTAGTCTGGTTCTGGTTCTAGTCTGGTTCTGGTTCTAGTCTGGTTCTAGTCTGGTTCTAGTCTGGTTCTGGTTCTGGTTCTAGTCTGGTTCTAGTCTGGTTCTAGTCTGGTTCTGGTCTGGTTCTGGTTCTAGTCTGGTTCTAGTCTGGTTCTGGTTCTAGTCTGGTTCTAGTCTGGTTCTGGTCTGGTTCTAGTCTGGTTCTGGTTCTAGTCTGGTTGTCGTCTGGTTGTGGGTCTAGTCTGGTTCTGGTCTGGTTCTAGTCTGGTTCTGGTTCTAGTCTGGTTGTCGTCTGGTTCTGGTTCTAGTCTGGTTCTGGTCTGGTTCTAGTCTGGTTCTGGTTCTAGTCTGGTTCTAGTCTGGTTCTGGTTCTAGTCTGGTTCTAGTCTGGTTCTATAAAAACACCTTCCATCCCATAATAACACTAACATCCTATAATAAACACCTGCCATTCCAGAGTAATATGTCATCACCCATTACTCTGTATGTCAAACCATTCAAAAGATATTGGACTTTAACGTATCAGCCAATCAGAAGAAGGGGCGTGGCTAATTTGCACCAATAAAGGTCAAGGACCTGATACTGAGTAATATGACACCACCCATGTCTCTGTATGTCAAACCATTTAAAAGATATTGGACTTTAACGTATCAGCCAATCAGAAGAAGGGGCGGGGCTAATGTGCATTGACTGATCACATGACCCGGAAGTGTATACTGTATTATGCTGTATATACTGTATTGGAATGAGTCAGCTAGATTTTCGTTCTAGTCTGGTTCTAGTCTGGTTCTGGTTCTGGTCTGGTTCTGGTTCTGGTTCTGGTTCTAGTCTGGTTCTAGTCTGGTTCTGGTTCTAGTCTGGTTCTGGTTCTAGTCTGGTTCTGGTCCTGGTTCTGGTTCTAGTCTGGTTCTGGTCCTGGTTCTGATCTGGTTCTGGTTCTAGTCTGGTTCTAGTTCTAGTCTGGTTCTGGTTCTAGTCTGGTTCTAGTCTGGTTCTGGTTCTAGTCTGGTTCTGGTTCTAGTCTGGTTCGGGTTCTAGTCTGGTTCTAGTCTGGTTCTGGTTCTAGTCTGGTTCTGGTTCTAGTCTGGTTCTGGTTCTAGTCTGGTTCTAGTCTGGTTCTGGTTCTAGTCTGGTTCTGGTTCTAGTCTGGTTCTAGTCTGGTTCTAGTCTGGTTCTGGTTCTGGTTCTAGTCTGGTTCTAGTCTGGTTCTAGTCTGGTTCTGGTTCTAGTCTGGTTCTGGTTCTAGTCTGGTTCGGGTTCTAGTCTGGTTCTAGTCTGGTTCTGGTTCTAGTCTGGTTCTGGTTCTAGTCTGGTTCTGGTTCTAGTCTGGTTCTAGTCTGGTTCTGGTTCTAGTCTGGTTCTGGTTCTAGTCTGGTTCTAGTCTGGTTCTAGTCTGGTTCTGGTTCTGGTTCTAGTCTGGTTCTAGTCTGGTTCTAGTCTGGTTCTGGTCTGGTTCTGGTTCTAGTCTGGTTCTAGTCTGGTTCTGGTTCTAGTCTGGTTCTAGTCTGGTTCTGGTCTGGTTCTAGTCTGGTTCTGGTTCTAGTCTGGTTGTCGTCTGGTTGTGGGTCTAGTCTGGTTCTGGTCTGGTTCTAGTCTGGTTCTGGTTCTAGTCTGGTTGTCGTCTGGTTCTGGTTCTAGTCTGGTTCTGGTCTGGTTCTAGTCTGGTTCTGGTTCTAGTCTGGTTCTAGTCTGGTTCTGGTTCTAGTCTGGTTCTGGTTCTAGTCTGGTTCTAGTCTGGTTCTAGTCTGGTTCTGGTTCTGGTTCTAGTCTGGTTCTAGTCTGGTTCTAGTCTGGTTCTGGTCTGGTTCTGGTTCTAGTCTGGTTCTAGTCTGGTTCTGGTTCTAGTCTGGTTCTAGTCTGGTTCTGGTCTGGTTCTAGTCTGGTTCTGGTTCTAGTCTGGTTGTCGTCTGGTTGTGGGTCTAGTCTGGTTCTGGTCTGGTTCTAGTCTGGTTCTGGTTCTAGTCTGGTTGTCGTCTGGTTCTGGTTCTAGTCTGGTTCTGGTCTGGTTCTAGTCTGGTTCTGGTTCTAGTCTGGTTCTAGTCTGGTTCTGGTTCTAGTCTGGTTCTAGTCTGGTCTGGTTCTAGTCTGGTTCTATAAAAACACCTTCCATCCCATAATAACACTAACATCCTATAATAAACACCTGCCATTCCAGAGTAATATGTCATCACCCATTACTCTGTATGTCAAACCATTCAAAAGATATTGGACTATAACGTATCGGCCAATCAGAAGAAGGGGCGTGGCTAATTTGGACCAATAAAGGTCAAGGACCTGATACTGAGTAATATGACATCACCCGTGTCTCTGTATGTCAAACCATTCAAAAGATATTGGACTATAACGTATCAGCCAATCAGAAGAAGGGGCGGGGCTAATGTGCATTGACTGGGTCATGTGACCCGGAAGTGTATACTGTATTATGCTGTATACTGTATTGGAATGAGTCAGCTAGATTTTCGGTTTTGACAAGCCTGAAATAACTTCACCCTGTGATGAAACCGTAGCTCTTAGCAGAAAAACGAAAACATTTTGAGAAACAGATAACCTAGCAGATTCTCTAAATGTTATTTTCATACAGATATTCCTTAAAATGTGTTAGTAACGGCAATTCGAAAACAAAAATTAGATTTTTTTGAAGAAAACGTTTTTTATAATGGGAGTCAATGAAGGGCGAGACAGGATTTGGCGCGTCTGTTGGGCCCCCCGTTAAAATTTTGTGCACACCACGCCTGTCAAAGTCACATTTTATAAATCACAACACCTATGTCTATATTCTGACCAAAAATTATCTTTCTACCTTTTACGGTTTGGCCGTGACCTCGAGTTACAAATAAGAAATCATGTTTTTTTTTCAGTCTAACTACACTCTAGCGAACTGACTCCCGTGCTCTAGATTTGAAAAAAAGTGATTTCCAGTCCTCGCTTGAGCGCTCATATCTTGAAAAGTGTACATTTTAGGAAAAAACAGTCCGGGGTTTAGAGAGAGAAGAGAAGTTTTCCTCCGTTTTGAAGTTTGAATGACGTTTCTACGTGCAAGTATGAGAAAGATACGTGACTTGGAAAAAAGGTGAATTTTGTCTTTTTTTTCTCAACATTTTCCCATCCGCTTTGAATGGCGCCATTGAAATGCATGGGAAAACAGTTCCCCATTAGTTTGGAAATTTGGAAATGTTTTTGCACTTCGTGCAAAAACTATTCGTGCCATCGTTCTGAAAATCCAGAGGACTGTAGTTAAATTCAGTGCCTACAACTTTCTAAATCGGTTCAGAATTTTTCGAGTAACGGTATGCGAGTGGTGAGGCCCCAAAGTTCACGCAATGCGTTCCGGATGGGGCAAAAAGCGCACGTTTGTGCACGTTGCGCAAAAACGTGCACGCCAATCGCTTATAAAAGTCATACCAATTGATTCCCGATTAAGGCGCACGTTTCTACGTTTTTACTTTTTGAGTTTTCTCAAAGCTGCGCAACTAGTTACGCGCCGAAGTTTATACGGAAGAATATGGAATAATAATAATAACTAGACCAAAATTCCCGGGAAATTTTGAAGTGCCACGGACTACTGCCGGATGATCGCGGGATGCACCCATGAAGGTCAAGGACTCGATACTTGGTCATTTGACACCACCCATGACTCTCTATGTCAAACCATTCAAAAGATATTGGACTATAACGTATCGGCCAATCAGAAGAAGGGGCGGGGCTAATTTGCACCAATGAGGGTCAGGGACTCGATACTTTGTCATTTGACACCACCCATGTATCTGTATGTCAAACCATTCAAAAGATATTGGACTTTAACGTATCAGCCAATCAGAAGAAGGGGCGGGGCTAATTTGCACCAATGATGGTCAGGGACTCGATACTTAGTCATTTGACACCACCCATGTCTCTGTATGTCAAACCATTCAAAAGATATTGGACTTTAACGTATCAGCCAATCAGAAGAAGGGGCGGGGCTAATTTGCACCAATGAGGGTCAGGGACTCCATACTTAGTTATTTGACACCCCCCATGTCTCTGTATGTCAAACCATTCAAAAGATATTGGACATTAACGTATCAGCCAATCAGAAGAAGGGGCGTGGCTAATTTGCACCAATGAGGGTCAGGGACTCGATACATAGTCATTTGACACCACCCATGTCTCTGTATGTCAAACCATTCAAAAGATATTGGACTTTAACGTATCAGCCAATCAGAAGAAGGGGCGGGGCTAATTTGCACCAATGAGGGTCAGGGACTCCATACTTAGTCGTTTGACACCACCCATGTCTCTGTATGTCAAACCATTCAAAAGATATTGGACTTTAACGTATCAGCCAATCAGAAGAAGGGGCGTGGCTAATTTGCACCAATGAGGGTCAGGGACTCGATACTTAGTCATTTGACACCACCCATGTCTCTGTATGTCAAACCATTCAAAAGATATTGGACTTTAACGTATCAGCCAATCAGAAGAAGGGGCGTGGCTAATTTGCACCAATAAAGGTCAAGGACCTGATACTGAGTAATATGACACCACCCATGTCTCTGTATGTCAAACCATTTAAAAGATATTGGACTTTAACGTATCAGCCAATCAGAAGAAGGGGCGGGGCTAATGTGCATTGACTGATCACATGACCCGGAAGTGTATACTGTATTATGCTGTATATACTGTATTGGAATGAGTCAGCTAGATTTTCGTTCTAGTCTGGTTCTAGTCTGGTTCTGGTTCTGGTCTGGTTCTGGTTCTGGTTCTGGTTCTAGTCTGGTTCTAGTCTGGTTCTGGTTCTAGTCTGGTTCTGGTTCTAGTCTGGTTCTGGTCCTGGTTCTGGTTCTAGTCTGGTTCTGGTCCTGGTTCTGATCTGGTTCTGGTTCTAGTCTGGTTCTAGTTCTAGTCTGGTTCTGGTTCTAGTCTGGTTCTAGTCTGGTTCTGGTTCTAGTCTGGTTCTGGTTCTAGTCTGGTTCGGGTTCTAGTCTGGTTCTAGTCTGGTTCTGGTTCTAGTCTGGTTCTGGTTCTAGTCTGGTTCTGGTTCTAGTCTGGTTCTAGTCTGGTTCTGGTTCTAGTCTGGTTCTGGTTCTAGTCTGGTTCTAGTCTGGTTCTAGTCTGGTTCTGGTTCTGGTTCTAGTCTGGTTCTAGTCTGGTTCTAGTCTGGTTCTGGTCTGGTTCTGGTTCTAGTCTGGTTCTAGTCTGGTTCTGGTTCTAGTCTGGTTCTAGTCTGGTTCTGGTCTGGTTCTAGTCTGGTTCTGGTTCTAGTCTGGTTGTCGTCTGGTTGTGGGTCTAGTCTGGTTCTGGTCTGGTTCTAGTCTGGTTCTGGTTCTAGTCTGGTTGTCGTCTGGTTCTGGTTCTAGTCTGGTTCTGGTCTGGTTCTAGTCTGGTTCTGGTTCTAGTCTGGTTCTAGTCTGGTTCTGGTTCTAGTCTGGTTCTAGTCTGGTTCTATAAAAACACCTTCCATCCCATAATAACACTAACATCCTATAATAAACACCTGCCATTCCAGAGTAATATGTCATCACCCATTACTCTGTATGTCAAACCATTCAAAAGATATTGGACTTTAACGTATCAGCCAATCAGAAGAAGGGGCGTGGCTAATTTGCACCAATAAAGGTCAAGGACCTGATACTGAGTAATATGACACCACCCATGTCTCTGTATGTCAAACCATTTAAAAGATATTGGACTTTAACGTATCAGCCAATCAGAAGAAGGGGCGGGGCTAATGTGCATTGACTGATCACATGACCCGGAAGTGTATACTGTATTATGCTGTATATACTGTATTGGAATGAGTCAGCTAGATTTTCGTTCTAGTCTGGTTCTAGTCTGGTTCTGGTTCTGGTCTGGTTCTGGTTCTGGTTCTGGTTCTAGTCTGGTTCTAGTCTGGTTCTGGTTCTAGTCTGGTTCTGGTTCTAGTCTGGTTCTGGTCCTGGTTCTGGTTCTAGTCTGGTTCTGGTCCTGGTTCTGATCTGGTTCTGGTTCTAGTCTGGTTCTAGTTCTAGTCTGGTTCTGGTTCTAGTCTGGTTCTAGTCTGGTTCTGGTTCTAGTCTGGTTCTGGTTCTAGTCTGGTTCGGGTTCTAGTCTGGTTCTAGTCTGGTTCTGGTTCTAGTCTGGTTCTGGTTCTAGTCTGGTTCTGGTTCTAGTCTGGTTCTAGTCTGGTTCTGGTTCTAGTCTGGTTCTGGTTCTAGTCTGGTTCTAGTCTGGTTCTAGTCTGGTTCTGGTTCTGGTTCTAGTCTGGTTCTAGTCTGGTTCTAGTCTGGTTCTGGTTCTAGTCTGGTTCTGGTTCTAGTCTGGTTCGGGTTCTAGTCTGGTTCTAGTCTGGTTCTGGTTCTAGTCTGGTTCTGGTTCTAGTCTGGTTCTGGTTCTAGTCTGGTTCTAGTCTGGTTCTGGTTCTAGTCTGGTTCTGGTTCTAGTCTGGTTCTAGTCTGGTTCTAGTCTGGTTCTGGTTCTGGTTCTAGTCTGGTTCTAGTCTGGTTCTAGTCTGGTTCTGGTCTGGTTCTGGTTCTAGTCTGGTTCTAGTCTGGTTCTGGTTCTAGTCTGGTTCTAGTCTGGTTCTGGTCTGGTTCTAGTCTGGTTCTGGTTCTAGTCTGGTTGTCGTCTGGTTGTGGGTCTAGTCTGGTTCTGGTCTGGTTCTAGTCTGGTTCTGGTTCTAGTCTGGTTCTGGTCTGGTTCTAGTCTGGTTCTGGTTCTAGTCTGGTTCTAGTCTGGTTCTGGTTCTAGTCTGGTTCTGGTTCTAGTCTGGTTCTAGTCTGGTTCTAGTCTGGTTCTGGTTCTGGTTCTAGTCTGGTTCTAGTCTGGTTCTAGTCTGGTTCTGGTCTGGTTCTGGTTCTAGTCTGGTTCTAGTCTGGTTCTGGTTCTAGTCTGGTTCTAGTCTGGTTCTGGTCTGGTTCTAGTCTGGTTCTGGTTCTAGTCTGGTTGTCGTCTGGTTGTGGGTCTAGTCTGGTTCTGGTCTGGTTCTAGTCTGGTTCTGGTTCTAGTCTGGTTGTCGTCTGGTTCTGGTTCTAGTCTGGTTCTGGTCTGGTTCTAGTCTGGTTCTGGTTCTAGTCTGGTTCTAGTCTGGTTCTGGTTCTAGTCTGGTTCTAGTCTGGTCTGGTTCTAGTCTGGTTCTATAAAAACACCTTCCATCCCATAATAACACTAACATCCTATAATAAACACCTGCCATTCCAGAGTAATATGTCATCACCCATTACTCTGTATGTCAAACCATTCAAAAGATATTGGACTATAACGTATCGGCCAATCAGAAGAAGGGGCGTGGCTAATTTGGACCAATAAAGGTCAAGGACCTGATACTGAGTAATATGACATCACCCGTGTCTCTGTATGTCAAACCATTCAAAAGATATTGGACTATAACGTATCAGCCAATCAGAAGAAGGGGCGGGGCTAATGTGCATTGACTGGGTCATGTGACCCGGAAGTGTATACTGTATTATGCTGTATACTGTATTGGAATGAGTCAGCTAGATTTTCGGTTTTGACAAGCCTGAAATAACTTCACCCTGTGATGAAACCGTAGCTCTTAGCAGAAAAACGAAAACATTTTGAGAAACAGATAACCTAGCAGATTCTCTAAATGTTATTTTCATACAGATATTCCTTAAAATGTGTTAGTAACGGCAATTCGAAAACAAAAATTAGATTTTTTTGAAGAAAACGTTTTTTATAATGGGAGTCAATGAAGGGCGAGACAGGATTTGGCGCGTCTGTTGGGCCCCCCGTTAAAATTTTGTGCACACCACGCCTGTCAAAGTCACATTTTATAAATCACAACACCTATGTCTATATTCTGACCAAAAATTATCTTTCTACCTTTTACGGTTTGGCCGTGACCTCGAGTTACAAATAAGAAATCATGTTTTTTTTTCAGTCTAACTACACTCTAGCGAACTGACTCCCGTGCTCTAGATTTGAAAAAAAGTGATTTCCAGTCCTCGCTTGAGCGCTCATATCTTGAAAAGTGTACATTTTAGGAAAAAACAGTCCGGGGTTTAGAGAGAGAAGAGAAGTTTTCCTCCGTTTTGAAGTTTGAATGACGTTTCTACGTGCAAGTATGAGAAAGATACGTGACTTGGAAAAAAGGTGAATTTTGTCTTTTTTTTCTCAACATTTTCCCATCCGCTTTGAATGGCGCCATTGAAATGCATGGGAAAACAGTTCCCCATTAGTTTGGAAATTTGGAAATGTTTTTGCACTTCGTGCAAAAACTATTCGTGCCATCGTTCTGAAAATCCAGAGGACTGTAGTTAAATTCAGTGCCTACAACTTTCTAAATCGGTTCAGAATTTTTCGAGTAACGGTATGCGAGTGGTGAGGCCCCAAAGTTCACGCAATGCGTTCCGGATGGGGCAAAAAGCGCACGTTTGTGCACGTTGCGCAAAAACGTGCACGCCAATCGCTTATAAAAGTCATACCAATTGATTCCCGATTAAGGCGCACGTTTCTACGTTTTTACTTTTTGAGTTTTCTCAAAGCTGCGCAACTAGTTACGCGCCGAAGTTTATACGGAAGAATATGGAATAATAATAATAACTAGACAAAATTCCCGGGAAATTTTGAAGTGCCACGGACTACTGCCGGATGATCGCGGGCCTTATTTGCACCCATGAAGGTCAAGGACTCGATACAGATTCCAATGACACCACCCATGACTCTCTATGTCAAACCATTCAAAAGTTATTACAGAAAATATAGAACCGCTAACTGAACCGCTAACGGGATCGCTAACGGGATCGCTAACGGGACCGCTAACGGGACCGCTAACCGAGCCGCTAACGGGATCGCTAACCGAGCCGCTAACAACCGCTAACGGAACCGCTAACGGGACCGCTAACGGGACCGCTAACGGAACCGCTAACGGGACCGCTAACGGGATCGCTAACGGGACCGCTAACGGGATCGCTAACGGGATCGCTAACGGGATCGCTAACGGGACCGCTAACCGAGCCGCTAATGGGATCGCTAACGGGACCGCTAACAACCGCTAACAGAACCGCTAACGGGACCGCTAACAGAACCGCTAACAGAACCACTAACGGGATCGCTAACAACCGCTAGCGGAACCGCTAACGGGACCGCTAATGGGATTGCTAACGGGACCGCTAACGGGGTCGCTAACTGGACCGCTAACGGGATCGCTAACTGGACTGCTAACGGTACCGCTAACGGGATCGCTAACGGAATCGCTAACTGAACCGCTAACGGGGCCGCTAACCGAGCCGCTAACGGGATTGCTAACCGAGCCGCTAATGGGATCGCTAATGGGACCGCTAACAACCGCTAACGGAACCGCTAACAGGACCGCTAACAGAACCGCTAACAGAACCGCTAACGGGACCGCTAACGGGATCGCTAACAACCGCTAGCGGAACCGCTAGCGGAACCGCTAACGGGGTCGCTAACTGGACCGCTAACGGGATCGCTAACTGGACCGCTAACGGGACCGCTAACGGGATCGCTAACGGAATCGCTAACTGAACCGCTAACGGGACCGCTAACGGGATCGCTAACAACCGCTAGCGGAACCGCTAACGGGACCGCTAACGGGGTCGCTAACTGGACCGCTAACGGGATCGCTAACTGGACCGCTAACGGGACCGCTAACGGGACCGCTAACGGGATCGCTAACGGAATCGCTAACTGAACCGCTAACGGGACCGCTAACCGAGCCGCTAACGGGATCGCTAACCAAGCCGCTAACGGGATCGCTAACGGGATCGCTAACAACCGCTAACGGGACCGCTAACGGGATTGCTAACGGGACCGCTAACGGGGTCGCTAACTGGACCGCTAACGGGATCGCTAACTGGACCGCTAACGGGACCGCTAACGGGATCGCTAACAGGACCGCTAACAGAACCGCTAACGGGACCGCTAACACCAATAACACTACCATCCCATAATAAACACCTACCATCCCATAATAACACTAACATCCCATAATAACACTAACATCCTATAAAAACACCTGCCATCCCATAATAACACTAACATCCTATAAAAACACCTGCCATCCCATAATAACACTAACATCCTATAAAAACACCTGACATCCCATAATAACACTAACATCCTATAAAAACACCTGTCATCCCATAATAACACTAACATCCTATAAAAACACCTGACATCCCATAATAACACTAACATCCTATAAAAACACCTGACATCCCATAATAACACCTATCGTGTGTGTGTGTGTGTGTGTGTGTGTGTGTGTGTGTGTGTGTGTGTGTGTGTGTGTGTGTGTGTGTGTGTGTGTGTGTTCATCTAAGGTTAAAAGGTCAGGGTTCAGATTTCTCCATTTTCCAGGTTATACTATGAATTCTGTACTGAGTGAGTCATGTGACCAGTTCTGGGTCAGTCTAATCAGTCAACAGCTGAGCTCTGGTTGCTAGGGGCAACAAGAACCTGATACAGAGGGAGCGGGAATGACTCAGCTGGATTTTCGGTTGTGACAAACCTGAAATCACTCCACTTTGCGCTCAAACCGTAGCTCTTAGCAGAAAAACGAAAACATTTTGAGAAACAGAGAACCTACCAGATTATCTAAATGTTATTTTCATACAGATATTCCTTAAAATGTGTTAGTAACGGCAATTCGAAAACAAAAATGAGATTTTTTTTAAGAAAACTTCATTTAACATGGGAGTCAATGAAGAGAGAGACAGGAACTGGCGTGTCTGTTGGCTCCCCCGTTAAAATTTTGTGCACACCACGCCTGTCAAAGTCACATTTTATAAATCACAACACCTATGTCTATATTCTGACCAAAAATTATCTGTCTACCTTTTACGGTTTGGCCGTGACCTCGAGTTACAAATAAGAAATCATGTTTTTTTTTCAGTGTAACTACACTCTAGCAAACTGACTCCCGTGCTCTAGATTTGAAAAAAAGTGATTTCCAGTCCTCGCTTGAGGGCTCATATCTTGAAAAGTGTACATTTTAGGAAAAAACTGTTTCGGGTTTGGAGAGAGAAGAGAAGTTTTCCTCCGTTTTGAAGTTTGAATGACGTTTCTACGTGTAAGTATGAGAAAGATACGTGACTCAGAAAAAAGGTGAATTTTGTCTTTTTTCTCGACATTTTCCCATCCGCTTTGAATGGCGCCATAGGAATACATAGGGAAAATGAGCTCCCCATTAGTTTGGAAATTTGGAAATGTTTTTGCACTTCGTGCAAAAACTATTCGTGCCATCGTTCTGAAAATCCACAGGACTGTAGTTAAATTCAGGGCCTACAACTTTCTAAATCGGTTCATAATTTTTCGAGTAACGGTGTGCGAGTGGTGAGGCCCCAAAGTTCACGCAATGCGTTCCGGATGGGGCAAAAAGCGCACGTTTGTGCACGTTGCGCAAAAACGTGCACGCCAATCGCTAATAAAAGTCATACCCATCGATTCCCGATTAAGGCGCACGTTTCTACGTTTTTACTTTTCGCGTTTTCTCAAAGCTGTAGGAGGAGTAGCCGGACAAAGTTTTTACGGAAGAATATATAATAAACTAGACAAAATTCCCGGGAAATTTTGAAGTGCCACGGACTACTGCCGGATGATCGCGGGATGCACCCATGAAGGTCAAGGACTTGATACTTAGTCATTTGACACCACCCATGTCTCTGTATGTCAAACCATTCAAAAGATATTGGACTTTAACGTATCAGCCAATCAGAAGAAGGGGCGTGGCTAATTTGCACCAATGAGGGTCAGGGACTCGATACTTGGTCATTTGACACCACCCATGTCTCTGTATGTCAAACCATTCAAAAGATATTGGACTATAACGTATCGGCCAATCAGAAGAAGGGGCGTGGCTAATTTGCACCAATGAGGGTCAGGGACTCCATACTTAGTCATTTGACACCACCCATGTCTCTGTATGTCAAACCATTCAAAAGATATTGGACTTTAACGTATCGGCCAATCAGAAGAAGGGGCGTGGCTAATTTGCACCAATGAGGGTCGGGGACTCGATACTTAGTCATTTGACACCACCCATGTCTCTGTATGTCAAACCATTCAAAAGATATTGGACTATAACGTATCGGCCAATCAGAAGAAGGGGCGTGGCTAATTTGCACCAATGAGGGTCAGGGACTCGATACTTAGTCATTTGACACCACCCATGTCTCTGTATGTCAAACCATTCAAAAGATATTGGATTATAACGTATCGGCCAATCAGAAGAAGGGGCGTGGCTAATTTGCACCAATGAGGGTCAGGGGCTCGATACTTAGTCATTTGATACCACCCGTGAGTCTCTATGTCAAACCATTCAAAAGATATTGGACTATAACGTATCGGCCAATCAGAAGAAGGGGCGGGGCTAATATGTATATATAATATACAAATGTAAATATTTATATGTATAATAATAATAATATACATATATATCCCATGAACCTGTCCCCAGCAGGACTGGGGATCATGTAAGGTCAAAAGGTCAGGGTTCAGATTCCTCCATTATCCAAGGTAAAGTATTATGAAGTCTGCATTTAGTGGGTCATGTGACCAGTTCTGGGTCACATGACCCGGAAGTATGGTAGTGTATATTGTATTGGAATGACTCAGCTAGTTCTTCGGATTTGACAAGCCTCAAATAACTTCACCTTGTAATCAAACTGTAGCTCCTAGCAGAAAAACAAAGACATCGTGAGAGAGACAGAACCCGGAAGATTCTGACAATCTTAATTTTATTCAGATATTCCTTAAAATGTGTTAGTAACGGCAATTCGAAAACAAAAATGAGATTTTTTTGAAGAAAACTTCATTTAACATTAGAGTCAATGGAGACAGAGGCAGGATTTGGCGTGACTCTTGGCTCCCCCGTTAAAATTTTGTGCACACCACGCCTGTCAAAGTCACATTTTAAGAATACCAAAATGTATGTCTACATTCTGACCAAAAATGATCTTTCTAGCTTTTACGGTTTGCCCGTGAGCTCGAGTTACAAATAAAAATTATGTTCATTTTTTGAAAGTCTCTCGCACTCTGATCAATTAGAACCGCACTGAAGATTTGACAAAAAAGTGATTTCCAGTCCTCGCTTGAGGGCTCATATCTTGAAAAGTGTACATTTTAGGAAAAAACAGTCTGGGGTTTGGAGAGAGAAGAGAAGTTTTCCTCCGTTTTGAAGTTTGAATGACGTTTCTACGTCCAAGTATGAGAAAGATACGTGACTCGGAAAAAAGGTGAATTTTGTCTTTTTTTTCTCAACATTTTCCCATCCGCTTTGAATGGCGCCATTGAAATGCATGGGAAAACAGTTCCCCATTAGTTTGGAAATTTGGAAATGTTTTTGCACTTCGTGCAAAAACTATTCGTGCCATCGTTCTGAAAATCCAGAGGACTGTAGTTAAATTCAGGGCCTACAACTTTCTAAATCGGTTCAGAATTTTTCGAGTAACGGTATGCGAGTGGTGAGGCCCCAAAGTTCACGCAATGCGTTCCGGATGGGGCAAAAAGCGCACGTTTGTGCACGTTGCGCAAAAACGTGCACGCCAATCGCTTATAAAAGTCATACCAATTGATTCCCGATTAAGTCGCACGTTTCTACGTTTTTACTTTTTGAGTTTTCTCAAAGCTGCGCAACTAGTTACGCGCCGAAGTTTATACGGAAGAATATGGAATAATAATAAATAACTAGACCAAAATTCCCGGGAAATTTTGAAGTGCCACGGACTACTGCCGGATGATCGCGGGATGCACCCATGAAGGTCAAGGACTCGATACTTGGTCATTTGACACCACCCATGACTCTCTATGTCAAACCATTCAAAAGATATTGGACTTTAACGTATCAGCCAATCAGAAGTAGGGGCGTGGCTAATTTGCACCAATGAGGGTCAGGGACTCGATACTTGGTCATTTGACACCACCCATGTCTCTGTATGTCAAACCATTCAAAAGATATTGGACTATAACGTATCGGCCAATCAGAAGAAGGGGCGTGGCTAATTTGCACCAATGAGGGTCAGGGACTCCATACTTAGTCATTTGACACCACCCATGTCTCTGTATGTCAAACCATTCAAAAGATATTGGACTTTAACGTATCGGCCAATCAGAAGAAGGGGCGTGGCTAATTTGCACCAATGAGGGTCGGGGACTCGATACTTAGTCATTTGACACCACCCATGTCTCTGTATGTCAAACCATTCAAAAGATATTGGACTATAACGTATCGGCCAATCAGAAGAAGGGGCGTGGCTAATTTGCACCAATGAGGGTCAGGGACTCGATACTTAGTCATTTGACACCACCCATGTCTCTGTATGTCAAACCATTCAAAAGATATTGGACTATAACGTATCGGCCAATCAGAAGAAGGGGCGTGGCTAATTTGCACCAATGAGGGTCAGGGGCTCGATACTTAGTCATTTGATACCACCCGTGAGTCTCTATGTCAAACCATTCAAAAGATATTGGACTATAACGTATCGGCCAATCAGAAGAAGGGGCGGGGCTAATATGTATATATAATATACAAATGTAAATATTTATATGTATAATAATAATAATATACATATATATCCCATGAACCTGTCCCCAGCAGGACTGGGGATCATGTAAGGTCAGGGTTCAGATTCCTCCATTATCCAAGGTAAAGTATTATGAAGTCTGCATTGAGTGGGTCATGTGACCAGTTCTGGGTCACATGACCCGGAAGTATGGTAGTGTATATTGTATTGGAATGACTCAGCTAGTTCTTCGGATTTGACAAGCCTCAAATAACTTCACCTTGTAATCAAACTGTAGCTCCTAGCAGAAAAACAAAGACATCGTGAGAGAGACAGAACCCGGAAGATTCTGACAATCTTAATTTTATTCAGATATTCCTTAAAATGTGTTAGTAACGGCAATTCGAAAACAAAAATGAGATTTTTTTGAAGAAAACTTCATTTAACATTAGAGTCAATGGAGACAGAGGCAGGATTTGGCGTGACTCTTGGCTCCCCCGTTAAAATTTTGTGCACACCACGCCTGTCAAAGTCACATTTTAAGAATACCAAAATGTATGTCTACATTCTGACCAAAAATGATCTTTCTAGCTTTTACGGTTTGCCCGTGAGCTCGAGTTACAAATAAAAATTATGTTCATTTTTTGAAAGTCTCTCGCACTCTGATCAATTAGAACCGCACTGAAGATTTGACAAAAAAGTGATTTCCAGTCCTCGCTTGAGGGCTCATATCTTGAAAAGTGTACATTTTAGGAAAAAACAGTCCGGGGTTTGGAGAGAGAAGAGAAGTTTTCCTCCGTTTTGAAGTTTGAATGACGTTTCTACGTCCAAGTATGAGAAAGATACGTGACTCGGAAAAAAGGTGATTTTTTTCTTTTTTTTCTCAACATTTTCCCATCCGCTTTGAATGGCGCCATTGAAATGCATGGGAAAACAGTTCCCCATTAGTTTGGAAATTTGGAAATGTTTTTGCACTTCGTGCAAAAACTATTCGTGCCATCGTTCTGAAAATCCAGAGGACTGTAGTTAAATTCAGGGCCTACAACTTTCTAAATCGGTTCAGAATTTTTCGAGTAACGGTATGCGAGTGGTGAGGCCCCAAAGTTCACGCAATGCGTTCCGGATGGGGCAAAAAGCGCACGTTTGTGCACGTTGCGCAAAAACGTGCACGCCAATCGCTTATAAAAGTCATACCAATTGATTCCCGATTAAGTCGCACGTTTCTACGTTTTTACTTTTTGAGTTTTCTCAAAGCTGTGCGACTAGTTACGCGCCGAAGTTTATACGGAAGAATATGGAATAATAAATAATAAATAATAAGCCTGAGCAATAGTATTAGTGCCTCGTGCTGCGCACGAGGCACTCCTCCTCCATTGAGCTTGCGCATCTCAATGGAGGAGGCGTGCCACGTGGCGCAGCCGTGGCACTAACTAGACCAAAATTCCCGGGAAATTTTGAAGTGCCACGGACTACTGCCGGATGATCGCGGGATGCACCCATGAAGGTCAAGGATTCGATACTTAGTCATTTGACACCACCCATGACTCTCTATGTCAAACCATTCAAAAGTTATTACAGAAAATATGTAATAGGCTAATAGAACCGCTAACAAGACCGCTAACGGGACCGCTAACGGGATAGCTAACAGAACCGCTAACGGAACCTCTAACGGGATCGCTAACTGAACCGCTAACGGGATCGCTAAAGGGATCGCTAACGGGACCGCTAACGGGACCGCTAACCGAGCCGCTAACGGAATCGCTAACCGAGCCGCTAACAACCGCTAACGGAACCGCTAACGGGACCGCTAACGGGACCGCTAACGGGACCGCTAATGGGATCGCTAACGGAACCGCTAACGGGACCGCTAACGGGACCGCTAACGAGACCGCTAACGGGATCGCTAACGGGATCGCTAACGGAGCCGCTAATGGGGTCGCTAACGGGACCGCTAACAACCGCTAACGAAACCGCTAACAGTACCGCTAACAGAACCGCTAACTGAACCGCTAACGGGATCGCTAACGGGATCGCTAACGGGACCGCTAACCGAGCCGTTAACGGAATCGCTAACCGAGCCGCTAACAACCGCTAACGGGACCGCTAACGGGACCGCTAACGGGACCGCTAATGGGATCGCTAACGGAACCGCTAACGGGACCGCTAACGGGACCGCTAACGGGACCGCTAACGGGACCGCTAACGGGACCGCTAACGGGATCGCTAACAGGATCGCTAACGGAGCCGCTAATGGGGTCGCTAACGGGACCGCTAACAACCGCTAACGGAACCGCTAACAGGACCGCTAACAGAACCGCTAACTGAACCGCTAACGGGATCGCTAACGGGATCGCTAACGGGACCGCTAACCGAGCCGCTAACGGAATCGCTAACCGAGCCGCTAACAACCGCTAACGGAACCGCTAACGGGACCGCTAACGGGACCGCTAACGGGATCGCTAATGGAACCGCTAACGGGACCGCTAACGGGACCGCTAACGGGATCGCTAACGGGATCGCTAACGGGACCGCTAACCGAGCCGCTAACGGGATTGCTAACGGGATCGCTAACAACCGCTAACGGGACCGCTAACGGGATTGCTAACGGGGTCGCTAACTGGACCGCTAACGGGATCGCTAACTGGACCGCTAACGGGATCGCTAACAGGACCGCTAACAGAACCGCTAACGGGACCGCTAACACCAATAACACTACCATCCCATAATAAACACCTACCATCCCATAATAACACTAACATCCTATAAAAACACCTGCCATCCCATAATAACGCTAAAAACCTTAAAAAAACACCTGCCATCCCATAATAACACTAACATCCTATAAAAACACCTGCCATCCCATAATAACACTAACATCCTATAAAAATAAAATGGGGATCATGTAAGGTCAGGGTTCAGATTCCTCCATTATCCAAGGTAAAGTATTATGAAGTCTGCATTGATGTGTCATGTGACCAGTTCTGGGTCACATGACCCGGAAGTATGGTAGTGTATATTGTATTGGAATGACTCAGCTAGTTTTTTGGATTTGACAAGCCTCAAATAACTTCACCTTGTAATCAAACTGTAGCTCCTATCAGAAAAACAAAGACATCGTGAGAGAGACAGAACCCGGAAGATTCTGACAATCTTAATTTTATTCAGATATTCCTTAAAATGTGTTAGTAACGGCAATTCGAAAACAAAAATGAGATTTTTTTTAAGAAAACTTCATTTAACATGGGAGTCAATGAAGAGACAGACAGGAATTGGCGTGTCTGTTGGCTCCACCGTTAAAATTTTGTGCACACCACGCCTGTGAAAGTCACATTTTATAAATCACAACACCTATGTCTATATTCTGACCAAAAATGATCTGTCTACCTTTTACGGTTTGGCCGTGACCTCGAGTTACAAATAAAAAATCATGTTTTTTTTTCAGTGTAACTACACTCTAGCAAACTGACTCCCGTGCTCTAGATTTGAAAAAAAGTGATTTCCAGTCCTCGCTTGAGGGCTCATATCTTGAAAAGTGTACATTTTAGGAAAAAACAGTCCGGGGTTTAGAGAGAGAAGAGAAGTTTTCCTCCGTTTTGAAGTTTGAATGACGTTTCTACGTGCAAGTATGAGAAAGATACGTGACTCAGAAAAAAGGTGATTTTTTTTTTTTTTTAACCTTCACCGGACATTTCACACCCACAGTGTGAAATGCTGCCCCATACAAATACATGGGAAAATCTTCCCCATTAGTTTGGAAATTTGGAAATGTTTTTGCACTTCGTGCAAAAACTATTCGTGCCATCGTTCTGAAAATCCACAAGACTGTAGATAAATTCAGGGCCTACAACTTTCTAAATCGGTTCATAATTTTTCGAGTAACGGTGTGCGAGTGGTGAGGCCCCAAAGTTCACGCAATGCGTTCCGGATGGGGCAAAAAGCGCACGTTTGTGCACGTAGCGCAAAAACGTGCACGCCAATCGCTTATAAAAGTCATACCAATCGATTCCCGATTAAGTCGCACGTTTCTACGTTTTTACTTTTCGCGTTTTCTCAAAGCTCTGGGACTAGTTACGCGCCGAAGTTTATACGGAAGAATATGGAATAATAAATAAATAAATAATAAGCCTGAGCAATAGTATGAGTGCCTCGTGCTGCGCACGAGGCACTCCTCCTCCATTGAGCTTGCGCATCTCAATGGAGGAGGAGTGCCACGTGGCGCAGCCGTGGCACTAACTAGACCAAAATTCCCGGGAAATTTTGAAGTGCCACGGACTACTGCCGGATGATCGCGGGGCTCGATACTGAATAATATACTGATTAATATACTGATTAATATACTGATTAATATGACACCATCCATGACTCTGTATGTCAAACCATTCAAAAGATATTGGACTATAACGTATCGGCCAATCAGAAGAAGGGGCGGGGCTAATTTGCACCAATGAGGGTCAGGGACTCGATACTTAGTCATTTGACACCACCCATGTCTCTGTATGTCAAACCATTCAAAAGATATTGGACTTTAACGTATCAGCCAATCAGAAGAAGGGGCGGGGCTAATTTGCACCAATGAGGGTCAGGGACTCGATACTTAGTCATTTGACACCACCCATGTCTCTGTATGTCAATCCATTCAAAAGATATTGGACTATAACGTATCAGCCAATCAGAAGAAGGGGCGGGGCTAATTTGCACCAATGAGGGTCAGGGACTCGATACTTAGTCATTTAACACCACCCATGTCTCTGTATGTCAAACCATTCAAAAGATATTGGACTTTAACGTATCAGCCAATCAGAATAAGGGGCGGGGCTAATTTGCACCAATGAGGGTCAGGGACTCGATACTTAGTCATTTGACACCACCCATGTCTCTGTATGTCAAACCATTCAAAAGATATTGGACTTTAACGTATCAGCCAATCAGAAGAAGGGGCGTGGCTAATTTGCACCAATGAGGGTCAGGGACTCGATACTTAGTCATTTGACACCACCCATGTCTCTGTATGTCAAACCATTCAAAAGATATTGGACTTTAACGTATCAGCCAATCAGAAGAAGGGGCGTGGCTAATTTGCACCAATGAGGGTCAGGGACTCGATACTTAGTCATTTGACACCACCCATGTCTCTGTATGTCAAACCATTCAAAAGATATTGGACTTTAACGTATCAGCCAATCAGAAGAAGGGGCGGGGCTAATTTTTCACCAATGAGGGTCAGGGACTCCATACTTAGTCATTTGACACCACCCATGTCTCTGTATGTCAAACCATTCAAAAGATATTGGACTATAACGTATCGGCCAATCAGCAGAAGGGGCGGGGCTAATTTGTATATATAATATACAAATGTAAATATTTATATGTATAATAATAATAATATACATATATATCCAATGAACCTGTTCCCAGCAGGACTGGGGATCATGTAAGGTCAAAAGGTCAGGGTTCAGATTCCTCCATTTTCCAGGTTATATTACATGAAGTCTGTAATGACTGTGTCATGTGACCAGGTCTGGGTCAGTCTAATCAGCACAGCTGTGCTCTGGTTGTTAGGGGCAACAAGAACCTGATACAGAGGGAGCGGGAATGACAGCTAGATTTTCGGTTGTGACAAACCTCAAATCACTCCACTTTGCGGTCAAACCGTAGCTCTTAGCAGAAATATGAAAACATCGTGAGAGACAGAGAACCCAGAACATTCTGTCAATCTTATTTTCATTCAGATATTCCTTAAAATGTGTTAGTAACGGCAATTCGAAAACAAAAATGAGATTTTTTTTAAGAAAATGTTTTTTAACATGGGAGTCAATGAACAGCGAGACAGGAATTGGCGCGTCTGTTGGGCCCCCCGTTAAAATTTTGTGCACACCAGGCCTGTCAAAGTCACATTTTATAAATCACAACACCTATGTCTATATTCTGACCAAAAATGATCTGTCTACCTTTTACGGTTTGGCCGTGACCTCGAGTTACAAATAAGAAATCATGTTTTTTTTTCAGTGTAACTACACTCTAGCAAACTGACTCCCGTGCTCTAGATTTGAAAAAAAGTGATTTCCAGACCTCGCTTGAGGGCTCATATCTTGAAAATTGTACATTTTAGGAAAAAACAGTTTCGGGTTTGGAGAGAGAAGAGAAGTTTTCCTCCGTTTTGAAGTTTGAATGACGTTTCTACGTGCAAGTATGAGAAAGATACGTGACTCAGAAAAAAGGTGTTTTTTTTTTTTTTTAACCTCCTCCCACGCACAGTGTGAAATGCTGCCCCATACAAATACATGGGAAAATCTCCCCATTAGTTTGGAAATTTGGAAATGTTTTTGCACTTCGTGCAAAAACTATTCGTGCCATCGTTCTGAAAATCCACAGGACTGTAGTTAAATTCAGGGCCTACAACTTTCTAAATCGGTTCATAATTTTTCGAGTAACGGTGTGCGAGTGGTGAGGCCCCAAACTTCACGCAATGCGTTCCGAATGGGGCAAAAAGCGCACGTTTGTGCACGTTGCGCAAAAACGTGCACGCCAATCGCTAATAAAAGTCATACCAATCGATTCCCGGGTAAGGCGCACGTTTCTACGTTTTTACTTTTCGCGTTTTCTCAAAGCTGCGGGACTAGTTACGCGCCGAAGTTTTTACGGAAGAATATATAATAATAATAATAAGCCTGAGCAATAGTATGAGTGCCTCGTGCTGCGCACGAGGCACTCCGCCTCCATTGAGCTTGCGCAGCTCAATGGAGGAGGAGTGCCACGTGGCGCAGCCGTGGCACTAACTAGACCAAAATTCCCGGGAAATTTTGAAGTGCCACGGACTACTGCCGGATGATCGCGGGATGCACCCATGAAGGTCAAGGACTTGATACTTAGTCATTTGACACCACCCATGTCTCTGTATGTCAAACCATTCAAAAGATATTGGACTTTAACGTATCGGCCAATCAGAAGAAGGGGCGTGGCTAATTTGCACCAATGAGGGTCAGGGACTCGATACTTGGTCATTTGACACCACCCATGTCTCTGTATGTCAAACCATTCAAAAGATATTGGACTATAACGTATCGGCCAATCAGAAGAAGGGGCGTGGCTAATTTGCACCAATGAGGGTCAGGGACTCCATACTTAGTCATTTGACACCACCCATGTCTCTGTATGTCAAACCATTCAAAAGATATTGGACTTTAACGTATCAGCCAATCAGAAGAAGGGGCGTGGCTAATTTGCACCAATGAGGGTCGGGGACTCGATACTTAGTCATTTGACACCACCCATGTCTCTGTATGTCAAACCATTCAAAAGATATTGGACTATAACGTATCGGCCAATCAGAAGAAGGGGCGTGGCTAATTTGCACCAATGAGGGTCAGGGACTCGATACTTAGTCATTTGACACCACCCATGTCTCTGTATGTCAAACCATTCAAAAGATATTGGACTATAACGTATCGGCCAATCAGAAGAAGGGGCGTGGCTAATTTGCACCAATGAGGGTCAGGGGCTCGATACTTAGTCATTTGATACCACCCGTGAGTCTCTATGTCAAACCATTCAAAAGATATTGGACTATAACGTATCGGCCAATCAGAAGAAGGGGCGGGGCTAATATGTATATATAATATACAAATGTAAATATTTATATGTATAATAATAATAATATACATATATATCCCATGAACCTGTCCCCAGCAGGACTGGGGATCATGTAAGGTCAAAAGGTCAGGGTTCAGATTCCTCCATTATCCAAGGTAAAGTATTATGAAGTCTGCATTGAGTGGGTCATGTGACCAGTTCTGGGTCACATGACCCGGAAGTATGGTAGTGTATATTGTATTGGAATGACTCAGCTAGTTCTTCGGATTTGACAAGCCTCAAATAACTTCACCTTGTAATCAAACTGTAGCTCCTAGCAGAAAAACAAAGACATCGTGAGAGAGACAGAACCCGGAAGATTCTGACAATCTTAATTTTATTCAGATATTCCTTAAAATGTGTTAGTAACGGCAATTCGAAAACAAAAATGAGATTTTTTTGAAGAAAACTTCATTTAACATTAGAGTCAATGGAGACAGAGGCAGGATTTGGCGTGACTCTTGGCTCCCCCGTTAAAATTTTGTGCACACCACGCCTGTCAAAGTCACATTTTAAGAATACCAAAATGTATGTCTACATTCTGACCAAAAATGATCTTTCTAGCTTTTACGGTTTGCCCGTGAGCTCGAGTTACAAATAAAAATTATGTTCATTTTTTGAAAGTCTCTCGCACTCTGATCAATTAGAACCGCACTGAAGATTTGACAAAAAAGTGATTTCCAGTCCTCGCTTGAGGGCTCATATCTTGAAAAGTGTACATTTTAGGAAAAAACAGTCCGGGGTTTGGAGAGAGAAGAGAAGTTTTCCTCCGTTTTGAAGTTTGAATGACGTTTCTACGTCCAAGTATGAGAAAGATACGTGACTCGGAAAAAAGGTGAATTTTGTCTTTTTTTTCTCAACATTTTCCCATCCGCTTTGAATGGCGCCATTGAAATGCATGGGAAAACAGTTCCCCATTAGTTTGGAAATTTGGAAATGTTTTTGCACTTCGTGCAAAAACTATTCGTGCCATCGTTCTGAAAATCCAGAGGACTGTAGTTAAATTCAGGGCCTACAACTTTCTAAATCGGTTCAGAATTTTTCGAGTAACGGTATGCGAGTGGTGAGGCCCCAAAGTTCACGCAATGCGTTCCGGATGGGGCAAAAAGCGCACGTTTGTGCACGTTGCGCAAAAACGTGCACGCCAATCGCTTATAAAAGTCATACCAATTGATTCCCGATTAAGTCGCACGTTTCTACGTTTTTACTTTTTGAGTTTTCTCAAAGCTGTGCGACTAGTTACGCGCCGAAGTTTATACGGAAGAATATGGAATAATAATAATAACTAGACCAAAATTCCCGGGAAATTTTGAAGTGCCACGGACTACTGCCGGATGATCGCGGGATGCACCCATGAAGGTCAAGGACTCGATACTTAGTCATTTGACACCACCCATGACTCTCTATGTCAAACCATTCAAAAGATATTGGACTATAACGTATCGGCCAATCAGAAGAAGGGGCGTGGCTAATTTGCACCAATGAGGGTCAGGGACTCGATACTTGGTCATTTGACACCACCCATGTCTCTGTATGTCAAACCATTCAAAAGATATTGGACTATAACGTATCGGCCAATCAGAAGAAGGGGCGTGGCTAATTTGCACCAATGAGGGTCAGGGACTCCATACTTAGTCATTTGACACCACCCATGTCTCTGTATGTCAAACCATTCAAAAGATATTGGACTTTAACGTATCAGCCAATCAGAAGAAGGGGCGGGGCTAATTTGCACCAATGAGGGTCAGGGACTCGATACTTAGTCATTTGACACCACCCATGTCTCTGTATGTCAAACCATTCAAAAGATATTGGACTATAACGTATCGGCCAATCAGAAGAAGGGGCGTGGCTAATTTGCACCAATGAGGGTCAGGGACTCGATACTTAGTCATTTGACACCACCCATGTCTCTGTATGTCAAACCATTCAAAAGATATTGGACTATAACGTATCGGCCAATCAGAAGAAGGGGCGGGGCTAATTTGCACCAATGAGGGTCAGGGGCTCGATACTTAGTCATTTGATACCACCCGTGAGTCTCTATATCAAACCATTCAAAAGATATTGGACTATAACGTATCGGCCAATCAGAAGAAGGGGCGGGGCTAATTCGCACCAATGAGGGTCAGGGGCTCGATACTTAGTCATTTGATACCACCCGTGAGTCTCTATGTCAAACCATTCAAAAGATATTGGACTATAACGTATCGGCCAATCAGAAGAAGGGGCGGGGCTAATTTGCACCAATGAGGGTCAGGGGCTCGATACTTAGTCATTTGATACCACCCGTGAGTCTCTATGTCAAACCATTCAAAAGATATTGGACTATAACGTATCGGCCAATCAGAAGAAGGGGCGGGGCTAATATGTATATATAATATACAAATGTAAATATTTATATGTATAATAATAATAATATACATATATATCCCATGAACCTGTCCCCAGCAGGACTGGGGATCATGTAAGGTCAAAAGGTCAGGGTTCAGATTCCTCCATTATCCAAGGTAAAGTATTATGAAGTCTGCATTGAGTGGGTCATGTGACTAGTTCTGGGTCACATGACCCGGAAGTATGGTAGTGTATATTGTATTGGAATGACTCAGCTAGTTCTTCGGATTTGACAAGCCTCAAATAACTTCACCTTGTAATCAAACTGTAGCTCCTAGCAGAAAAACAAAGACATCGTGAGAGAGACAGAACCCGGAAGATTCTGACAATCTTAATTTTATTCAGATATTCCTTAAAATGTGTTAGTAACGGCAATTCGAAAACAAAAATGAGATTTTTTTGAAGAAAACTTATTTTAACATTAGACTTAATGGAGACAGAGGCAGGATTTGGCGTGACTCTTGGCTCCCCCGTTCAAATTTTGTGCACACCACGCCTGTCAAAGTCACATTATTTGAATCTCAACATCTATGTCTACATTCTGACCAAAGATTATCTTTCTAGCTTTTACGGTTCGGCCGTGAGCTCAAGTTACAAATAAAAATTATGGTCATTTTTTCAAAGTCTCTCGCACTCTGATCAATTAGAACCGCACTGAAGATTTGACAAAAAAGTGATTTCCAGTCCTCGCTTGAGGGCTCATATCTTGAAAAGTGTACATTTTAGGAAAAAACAGTCCGGGGTTTAGAGAGAGAAGAGAAGTTTTCCTCCGTTTTGAAGTTTGAATGACGTTTCTACGTGCAAGTATGAGAAAGATACGTGACTTGGAAAAAAGGTGAATTTTGTCTTTTTTTTCTCAACATTTTCCCATCCGCTTTGAATGGCGCCATTGAAATGCATGGGAAAACAGTTCCCCATTAGTTTGGAAATTTGGAAATGTTTTTGCACTTCGTGCAAAAACTATTCGTGCCATCGTTCTGAAAATCCAGAGGACTGTAGTTAAATTCAGGGCCTACAACTTTCTAAATCGGTTCAGAATTTTTCGAGTAACGGTATGCGAGTGGTGAGGCCCCAAAGTTCACGCAATGCGTTCCGGATGGGGCAAAAAGCGCACGTTTGTGCACGTTGCGCAAAAACGTGCACGCCAATCGCTTATAAAAGTCATACCAATTGATTCCCGATTAAGTCGCACGTTTCTACGTTTTTACTTTTTGAGTTTTCTCAAAGCTGCGCAACTAGTTACGCGCCAAAGTTTATACGGAAGAATATGGAATAATAATAATAACTAGACCAAAATTCCCGGGAAATTTTGAAGTGCCACGGACTACTGCCGGATGATCGCGGGATGCACCCATGAAGGTCAAGGACTTGATACTTAGTCATTTGACACCACCCATGTCTCTGTATGTCAAACCATTCAAAAGATATTGGACTTTAACGTATCAGCCAATCAGAAGAAGGGGCGTGGCTAATTTGCACCAATGAGGGTCAGGGACTCGATACTTGGTCATTTGACACCACCCATGTCTCTGTATGTCAAACCATTCAAAAGATATTGGACTATAAAGTATCGGCCAATCAGAAGAAGGGGCGTGGCTAATTTGCACCAATGAGGGTCAGGGACTCCATACTTAGTCATTTGACACCACCCATGTCTCTGTATGTCAAACCATTCAAAAGATATTGGACTTTAACGTATCAGCCAATCAGAAGAAGGGGCGGGGCTAATTTGCACCAATGAGGGTCAGGGACTCGATACTTAGTCATTTGACACCACCCATGTCTCTGTATGTCAAACCATTCAAAAGATATTGGACTTTAACGTATCAGCCAATCAGAAGAAGGGGCGTGGCTAATTTGCACCAATGAGGGTCAGGGACTCGATACTTAGTCATTTGACACCACCCATGTCTCTGTATGTCAAACCATTCAAAAGATATTGGACTATAACGTATCGGCCAATCAGAAGAAGGGGCGGGGCTAATTTGCACCAATGAGGGTCAGGGACTCGATACTTAGTCATTTGACACCACCCATGTCTCTGTATGTCAAACCATTCAAAAGATATTAGACTTTAACGTATCGGCCAATCAGAAGAAGGGGCGTGGCTAATTTGCACCAATGAGGGTCAGGGACTCGATACTTAGTCATTTGACACCACCCATGTCTCTGTATGTCAAACCATTCAAAAGATATTGGACTTTAACGTATGAGCCAATCAGAAGAAGGGGCGTGGCTAATTTGCACCAATGAGGGTCAGGGACTCGATACTTAGTCATTTGACACCACCCATGTCTCTGTATGTCAAACCATTCAAAAGATATTGGACTTTAACGTATCAGCCAATCAGAAGAAGGGGCGTGGCTAATTTGCACCAATGAGGGTCAGGGGCTCGATACTTAGTCATTTGACACCACCCATGTCTCTGTATGTCAAACCATTCAAAAGATATTGGACTTTAACGTATCAGCCAATCAGAAGAAGGGGCGTGGCTAATTTGCACCAATGAGGGTCAGGGGCTCGATACTTAGTCATTTGACACCACCCATGTCTCTGTATGTCAAACCATTCAAAAGATATTGGACTTTAACGTATCAGCCAATCAGAAGAAGGGGCGGGGCTAATGTGCATTCCCTTGGTCATGTGACGAGTTCTGGGTCACATGACCCGGAAGTGTATACTGTATTATGCTGTATATACTGTGGATGGATGGATGGATGGATGATGGATGGATGATGGATGGATGGATGATGGATGGATGATGGATGGATGATGGATGGATGGATGATGGATGGATGATGGATGGATGGATGGATGGATGATGGATGTATGGATGATGGATGGATGATGGATGGATGGATGATGGATGGATGATGGATGGATGATGGATGGATGGATGATGGATGGATGATAGATGGATGGATGATGGATGGATGATGGATGGATGGATGGATGGATGGATGGAGGAATGGATGGATGGATGATGGATGGATGGATGATGGAGGGATGATGGATGGAGGGATGATGGATGGATGGAGGGATGGATGGATGATGGATGGATGATGGATCGATGATGAATGGATGGATGGATGGATGATGGATGGATGGATGGATGATGGATGGATGGATGGATGGATGATGGATGGATGGATGGATGATTGATGGATGGATGGATGGATGATGGATGGATGGATGGATGGAGGGATGGATGGATGATAGATGGATGATGGATGAATGGATGATGGAGGGGTGATGGATGGAGGGATGATGGATGGATGGAGGGATGGATGGATGATGGATGGATGATGAATGGATGATGGATGGATGGATGGATGGATGATGGATGGATGGATGATGGATGGATGGATGATGGATGGATGGATGGATGATGGATGGATGATGGACGGATGATGGATGGATGATGGATGGATGGATGGATGATTGATGGATGGATGGATGATGGATGGATGATGGATGATGGATGGATGATTGATGGATGTATGGATGATGGATGGATGATGGATGGATGGATGATGGATGGATGATGGATGGATGGAGGGATGGATGGATGGATGGATGGATGGATGGATGATGGATGGATGATGGATGGATGGATGATGGAGGGATGATGGATGGAGGGATGATGGATGGATGATGGATGGTTGAGGAGGATGATGAAGGTAGAGGAGGATGGTGAAGGTAGAGGAGGATGATGAAGGTAGAGGATGGTGAAGGTAGAGGAGGATGAAGGTAGAGGATGATGATGAAGGTAGAGGATGATGAAGGTAGAGGAGGATGATGAAGGTAGAGGAGGATGATGAAGGTAGAGGATGATGAAGGTAGAGGATGATGAAGGTAGAGGAGGATGATGAAGGTAGAGGATGATGAAGGTAGAGGATGATGAAGGTAGATGATGATGAAGGTAGAGGATGATGAAGGTCAGGGTTCAGATTTCTCCATTTTCCAGGTTATATTATATTAAGTCTGTACTGACTGAGTCATGTGACCAGTCCTGGGTCACATGACCCAGAAGCCTGCGGGGGAGATGAGTCATCAGAACAGAGAAGCTTCTAGAAACTTCAGAAGCTTACTAGTATATATACAGAGGTCATGATTCAGCTATATTTTCGGTTGTGACAAACCTCAAATCACTCCACTTTGTCATCAAACCGTAGCTCTTAGCAGAAAAATGAAAACATCGTGAGCGACGGAGAACCCAGCAGATTCCGGAAATGTTATTTTCATACAGATATCACTTATAATGTGTTAGTAACGGCAATTCGAAAACAAAAATGAGATTTTTTTTAAGAAAACTTCATTTAACATGGGACTCAATGGAGATCGAGACAGGAATTCCCGTGTCTGTTGGCCCTGCCGTTCCAATTTTGTGCACACCACGCCTGTCAAAGTCACATTATTTGAAACTCAACATCTATGTCTATATTCTGACCAAAAATTATCTGTCTACCTTTTACGGTTTGGCCGTGACCTCGAGTTACAAATAAGAAATCATGTTTTTTTTTCAGTCTAACTACACTCTAGCGAACTGACTCCCGTGCTCTAGATTTGAAAAAAAGTGATTTCCAGTCCTCGCTTGAGTGCTCATATCTTGAAAAGTGTACATTTTAGGAAAAAACAGTCCGGGGTTTGGAGAGAGAAGAGAAGTTTTCCTCCGTTTTGAAGTTTGAATGACGTTTCTACGTCCAAGTATGAGAAAGATACGTGACTCGGAAAAAAGGTGATTTTTTTTTTTTTTTTAACCTTCACCGGACATTTCACACCCACAGTGTGAAATGCTGCCCCATACAAATACATGGGAAAATCTTCCCCATTAGTTTGGAAATTTGGAAATGTTTTTGCACTTCGTGCAAAAACTATTCGTGCCATCGTTCTGAAAATCCACAGGACTGTAGTTAAATTCAGGGCCTACAACTTTCTAAATCGGTTCAGAATTTTTCGAGTAACGGTGTGCGAGTGGTGAGGCCCCAAACTTCTCGCAATGCGTTCCGGATGGGGCAAAAAGCGCACGTTTGTGCACGTTGCGCAAAAACGTGCACGCCAATCGCTAATAAAAGTCATACCAATTGATTCCCGATTAAGTCGCACGTTTCTACGTTTTTACTTTTTGAGTTTTCTCAAAGCTGCGCAACTAGTTACGCGCCGAAGTTTATACGGAAGAATATGGAATAATAATAATAAATAATAATAAGCCTGAGCAATAGTATTAGTGCCTCGTGCTGCGCACGAGGCACTCCTCCTCCATTGAGCTTGCGCATCTCAATGGAGGAGGAGTGCCACGTGGCGCAGCCGTGGCACTAATAAATAAGCCTGAGCAATAGTATTAGTGCCTCGTGCTGCGCACGAGGCACTCCTCCTCCATTGAGCTTGCGCATCTCAATGGAGGAGGCGTGCCACGTGGCGCAGCCGTGGCACTAATAATAAGCCTGAGCAATAGTATTAGTGCCTCGTGCTGCGCACGAGGCACTCCTCCTCCATTGAGCTTGCGCATCTCAATGGAGGAGGCGTGCCACGTGGCGCAGCCGTGGCACTAACTAGACCAAAATTCCCGGGAAATTTTGAAGTGCCACGGACTACTGCCGGATGATCGCGGGATGCACCCATGAAGGTCAAGGACTCGATACTTGGTCATTTGACACCACCCATGTCTCTGTATGTCAAACCATTCAAAAGATATTGGACTTTAACGTATCAGCCAATCAGAAGAAGGGGTGGGGATAATTTGCACCAATGAGGGTCAGGGACTCCATACTTAGTCATTTGACACCACCCATGTCTCTGTATGTCAAACCATTCAAAAGATATTGGACTTTAACGTATCAGCCAATCAGAAGAAGGGGCGGGGCTAATTTGCACCAATGAGGGTCAGGGACTCCATACTTAGTCATTTGACACCACCCATGTCTCTGTATGTCAAACCGTTCAAAAGATATTGGACTTTAACGTATCAGCCAATCAGAAGAAGGGGCGTGGCTAATTTGCACCAATGAGGGTCAGGGACTCCATACTTAGTCATTTGACACCACCCATGTCTCTGTATGTCAAACCATTCAAAAGATATTGGACTTTAACGTATCAGCCAATCAGAAGAAGGGGCGGGGCTAATTTGCACCAATGAGGGTCAGGGACTCCATACTTAGTCATTTGACACCACCCATGTCTCTGTATGTCAAACCATTCAAAAGATATTGGACTTTAACGTATCAGCCAATCAGAAGAAGGGGCGGGGCTAATTTGCACCAATGAGGGTCAGGGACTCGATACTTAGTCATTTGACACCACCCATGTCTCTGTATGTCAAACCATTCAAAAGATATTGGACTTTAACGTATCAGCCAATCAGAAGAAGGGGCGTGGCTAATTTGCACCAATGAGGGTCAGGGACTTCATACTTAGTCATTTGACACCACCCATAAATCTGTATGTCAAACCATTCAAAAGATATTGGACTTTAACGTATCAGCCAATCAGAAGAAGGGGTGGGGCTAATGTGCATTCCCTGGGTCATGTGACCAGTTCTGGGTCACATGACCCGGAAGTGTATACTGTATTATGCTGTATATACTGTGGATGGATGGATGGATGATGGATGGATGATGGATGGATGATGGATGGATGATGGATGGATGGATGATGGATGGATGATGGATGGATGGATGGATGATGGATGGATGATTGATGGATGGAGGGATGGATGGATGATGGATGGATGGATGGATGGATGATGGATGGATGATGGATGGATGGATGATGGATGGATGATGGATGGATGGATGGAGGGATGGATGGATGATGGATGGATGATGGATGGATGGATGATGGAGGGATGATGGATGGATGGATGATGGATGGATGATGGATGGATGGAGGGATGGATGGATGATGGATGGATGATGGATGGATGATGGATGGATGGATGGATGATTGATGGATGATGGATGGATGGATGATGGATGGATGGATGATGGATGGATGGATGATGGATGGATGGATGGATGATGGATGGATGATGGATGGATGATGGATGGATGGATGGATGATGGATGGATGGATGGATGGATGGATGGATGGATGGATGATGGATGGATGATGGATGGATGGTGGATGGATGGATGGATGATGGATGGATGATGGATGGATGGAGGATGGATGGATGGATGATAGATGGATGATGGATGGATGGATGATGGATGGATGGATGATGGATGGATGGATGATGGATGGATGGATGGATGATGGATGGATGATGGATGGATGATGGATGGATGGATGGATGATGGATGGATGGATGGATGGATGATGGATGGATGATGGATGGATGATGGATGGATGGATGGATGATGGATGGATGATGGATGGATGGAGGATGGATGGATGGATGATAGATGGATGATGGATGGATGGATGATGGATGGATGGATGGATGGATGATGGATGGATGGATGATGGATGGATGGATGGATGATGGATGGATGATGGATGGATGGATGATGGATGGATGGATGATGGATGGATGATGGATGGATGGATGGATGATTGATGGATGATGGATGGATGGATGATGGATGGATGATGGATGGATGGATGGATGATGGATGGATGGATGATGGATGAATGGATGATGGATGGATGATGGATGGATGGATGGATGATTGATGGATGGATGGATGATGGAGGGATGGATGGAGGGATGATGGATGGATGGATGGATGGATGATTGATGGATGGATGGATGATGGATGGATGATGGATGGATGGATGATGGATGGATGGATGATTGATGGATGGATGGATGATGGATGGATGATGGATGGATGGATGATGGATGGATGGATGATGGATGGATGGATGATGGATGGATGATGGATGGATGGATGGATGGATGGATGATTGATGGATGTATGGATGATGGATGGATGATGGATGGATGATGGATGGATGGATGGTGGATGGATGATGGATGGATGGAGGGATGGATGGAGGGATGGATGGATGATGGATGGATGATGGATGGATGGAGGGATGGATGGATGATGGATGGATGATGGATGGATGATGGATGATGGATGGATGGATGGAGGGATGATGGATGGATGGAGGGATGATGGATGGATGGATGGATGGATGGATGGATGGATGGATGGATGGATGGATGAAGGTAGAGGATGATGAAGGTAGAGGATGATGAAGGTAGAGGAGGATGATGAAGGTAGAGGATGATGAAGGTATAGGATGATGAAGGTCAGGGTCCAGATTTCTCCATTTTCCAGCTTATACTATTTGAAGTCTGTACTGAATGGGTCATGTGACCAGTTCTGGGTCAGCCTAATCAGTCAACAGCTGAGCTCCGGTTGCCGGGCAACAAAACCTTAAAAAAAAAAGGTTCAGAACCTTACTACTGTATACAGAGAATGAGTCAGCAAGATTTTCGGTTTTGACAAGCCTCAAATAACTTCACCTTGTAATCAAACTGTAGCTCCTAGCAGAAAAACAAAGACATCGTGAGAGAGACAGAACCCGGAAGATTCTGACAATCTTAATTTTATTCAGATATTCCTTAAAATGTGTTAGTAACGGCAATTCGAAAACAAAAATGAGATTTTTTTGAAGAAAACGTTATTTATTATGGGAGTCAATGGAGAGAAAGACAGGATTTGGCATGGCTGTTAGTCTCCCCGTTCAAATTTTGTGCACACCACGCCTGTCAAAGTCACATTTTATGAATCACAAAACCTATGTCTATATTCTGACCAAAAATGATCTGTCTACCTTTTACGGTTTGGCCGTGAGGTCGAGTTACAAATAAAAATTATGATCATTTTTTTAAAGTCTCTCGCACTCTGATCAATTAGAACCGCACTGAAGATTTGACAAAAAAGTGATTTCCAGTCCTCGCTTGAGCGCTCATATCTTGAAAAGTGTACATTTTAGGAAAAAACAGTCCGGGGTTTAGAGAGAGAAGAGAAGTTTTCCTCCGTTTTGAAGTTTGAATGACGTTTCTACGTGCAAGTATGAGAAAGATAGGTGACTCAGAAAAAAGGTGATTTTTTTTTTTCTTTTAACCTTCACCGGACATTTCACACCCACAGTGTGAAATGCTGCCCCATACAAATACATGGGAAAATCTTCCCCATTAGTTTGGAAATTTGGAAATGTTTTTGCACTTCGTGCAAAAACTATTCGTGCCATCGTTCTGAAAATCCAGAGGACTGTAGTTAAATTCAGGGCCTACAACTTTCTAAATCGGTTCAGAATTTTTCGAGTAACGGTATGCGAGTGGTGAGGCCCCAAAGTTCACACAATGCGTTCCGGATGGGGCAAAAAGCGCACGTTTGTGCACGTTGCGCAAAAACGTGCACGCCAATCGCTAATAAAAGTCATACCAATTGATTCCCGATTAAGTCGCACGTTTCTACGTTTTTACTTTTTGAGTTTTCTCAAAGCTGCGCAACTAGTTACGCGCCGAAGTTTATACGGAAGAATATGGAATAATAATAATAAACTAGACAAAATTCCCGGGAAATTTTGAAGTGCCACGGACTACTGCCGGATGATCGCGGGATGCACCCATGAAGGTCAAGGACTCGATACTTTGTCATTTGACACCACCCATGACTCTCTATGTCAAACCATTCAAAAGATATTGGACTATAACGTATCGGCCAATCAGAAGAAGGGGCGTGGCTAATTTGCACCAATGAGGGTCAGGGACTCGATACTTAGTCATTTGACACTACCCATGTCTCTGTATGTCAAACCATTCAAAAGATATTGGACTTTAACGTATCAGCCAATCAGAAGAAGGGGCGTGGCTAATTTGCACCAATGAGGGTCAGGGACTCGATACTTAGTCATTTGACACCACCCATGTCTCTGTATGTTAAACCATTCAAAAGATATTGGACTATAACGTATCGGCCAATCAGAAGAAGGGGCGTGGCTAATTTGCACCAATGAGGGTCAGGGACTCGATACTTAGTCATTTGACACCACCCATGTCTCTGTATGTCAAACCATTCAAAAGATATTGGACTTTAACGTATCGGCCAATCAGAAGAAGGGGCGGGGCTAATTTGCATCAATGAGGGTCAGGGACTCGATACTTAGTCATTTGACACCACCCATGTCTCTGTATGTCAAACCATTCAAAAGATATTGGACTATAACGTATCGGCCAATCAGAAGAAGGGGCGTGGCTAATTTGCACCAATGAGGGTCAGGGACTCGATACTTAGTCATTTGACACCACCCATGTCTCTGTATGTCAAACCATTCAAAAGATATTGGACTATAACGTATCGGCCAATCAGAAGAAGGGGCGTGGCTAATTTGCACCAATGAGGGTCAGGGACTCGATACTTAGTCATTTGACACCACCCATGTCTCTGTATGTCAAACCATTCAAAAGATATTGGACTTTAACGTATCAGCCAATCAGAAGAAGGGGCGGGGCTAATTTGCACCAATGAGGGTCAGGGGCTCGATACTTAGTCATTTGACACCACCCATTACTCTGTATGTCAAACCATTCAAAAGATATTGGACTATAACGTATCGGCCAATCAGAAGAAGGGGCGGGGCTAATATGTATATATAATATACAAATGTAAATATTTATATGTATAATAATAATAATATACATATATATCCCATGAACCTGTCCCCAGCAGGACTGGGGATCATGTAAGGTCAAAAGGTCAGGGTTCAGATTCCTCCATTATCCAAGGTAAAGTATTATGAAGTCTGCATTGAGTGGGTCATGTGACTAGTTCTGGGTCACATGACCCGGAAGTATGGTAGTGTATATTGTATTGGAATGACTCAGCTAGTTCTTCGGATTTGACAAGCCTCAAATAACTTCACCTTGTAATCAAACTGTAGCTCCTAGCAGAAAAACAAAGACATCGTGAGAGAGACAGAACCCGGAAGATTCTGACAATCTTAATTTTATTCAGATATTCCTTAAAATGTGTTAGTAACGGCAATTCGAAAACAAAAATGAGATTTTTTTGAAGAAAACTTATTTTAACATTAGACTTAATGGAGACAGAGGCAGGATTTGGCGTGACTCTTGGCTCCCCCGTTCAAATTTTGTGCACACCACGCCTGTCAAAGTCACATTTTAAGAATACCAAAATGTATGTCTACATTCTGACCAAAAATTATCTGTCCAGCTTTTACGGTTCGGCCGTGAGGTCGAGTTACAAATAAAAATTATGATCATTTTTTCAGGGTTCTGCTCACTCTGATCAATTAAAACCTCCACTCTAGATTTGAAAAAGGAGGTTTTTTAGTCCTCGCTTGAAGGCTCATATCTTGAAAAGTGTACATTTTAGGAAAAAACAGTCCGGGGTTTGGAGAGAGAAGAGAAGTTTTCCTCCGTTTTGAAGTTTGAATGACGTTTCTACGTCCAAGTATGAGAAAGATACGTGACTCGGAAAAAAGGTGAATTTTGTCTTTTTTTTCTCAACATTTTCCCATCCGCTTATAATGGCGCCATTGAAATGCATGGGAAAATCTTCCCCATTAGTTTGGAAATTTGGAAATGTTTTTGCACTTCGTGCAAAAACTATTCGTGCCATCGTTCTGAAAATCCACAGGACTGTAGTTAAATTCAGGGCCTACAACTTTCTAAATCGGTTCAGAATTTTTCGAGTAACGGTGTGCGAGTGGTGAGGCCCCAAAGTTCACGCAATGCGTTCCGGATGGGGCAAAAAGCGCACGTTTGTGCACGTTGCGCAAAAACGTGCACGCCAATCGCTTATAAAAGTCATACCAATCGATTCCCGATTAAGTCGCACGTTTCTACGTTTTTACTTTTCGCGTTTTCTCAAAGCTGTGGGACTAGTTACGCGCCGAAGTTTATACGGAAGAATATGGAATAATAAATAAATAACTAGACCAAAATTCCCGGGAAATTTTGAAGTGCCACGGACTACTGCCGGATGATCGCGGGATGCACCCATGAAGGTCAAGGACTCGGTACTTGGTCATTTGACACCACCCATGACTCTCTATGTCAAACCATTCAAAAGATATTGGACTATAACGTATCGGCCAATCAGAAGAAGGGGCGTGGCTAATTTGCACCAATGAGGGTCAGGGACTCGATACTTGGTCATTTGACACCACCCATGTCTCTGTATGTCAAACCATTCAAAAGATATTGGACTATAACTTATCGGCCAATCAGAAGAAGGGGCGTGGCTAATTTGCACCAATGAGGGTCAGGGACTCCATACTTAGTCATTTGACACCACCCATGTCTCTGTATGTCAAACCATTCAAAAGATATTGGACTATAACTTATCGGCCAATCAGAAGAAGGGGCGTGGCTAATTTGCACCAATGAGGGTCAGGGACTCCATACTTAGTCATTTGACACCACCCATGTCTCTGTATGTCAAACCATTCAAAAGATATTGGACTTTAACGTATCAGCCAATCAGAAGAAGGGGCGGGGCTAATTTGCACCAATGAGGGTCAGGGACTCGATACTTAGTCATTTGACACCACCCATGTCTCTGTATGTCAAACCATTCAAAAGATATTGGACTTTAACGTATCAGCCAATCAGAAGAAGGGGCGTGGCTAATTTGCACCAATGAGGGTCAGGGACTCCATACTTAGTCATTTGACACCACCCATGTCTCTGTATGTCAAACCATTCAAAAGATATTGGACTTTAACGTATCAGCCAATCAGAAGAAGGGGCGGGGCTAATTTGCACCAATGAGGGTCAGGGACTCGATACTTAGTCATTTGACACCACCCATGTCTCTGTATGTCAAACCATTCAAAAGATATTGGACTTTAACGTATCAGCCAATCAGAAGAAGGGGCGTGGCTAATTTGCACCAATGAGGGTCAGGGACTCGATACTTAGTCATTTGACACCACCCATGTCTCTGTATGTCAAACCATTCAAAAGATATTGGACTATAACGTATCGGCCAATCAGAAGAAGGGGCGTGGCTAATTTGCACCAATGAGGGTCAGGGACTCGATACTTAGTCATTTGACACCACCCATGTCTCTGTATGTCAAACCATTCAAAAGATATTGGACTTTAACGTATCAGCCAATCAGAAGAAGGGGCGTGGCTAATTTGCACCAATGAGGGTCAGGGACTCGATACTTAGTCATTTGACACCACCCATGTCTCTGTATGTCAAACCATTCAAAAGATATTGGACTTTAACGTATCAGCCAATCAGAAGAAGGGGCGGGGCTAATTTGCACCAATGAGGGTCAGGGACTCGATACTTAGTCATTTGACACCACCCATGTCTCTGTATGTCAAACCATTCAAAAGATATTGGACTTTAACGTATCAGCCAATCAGAAGAAGGGGCGTGGCTAATTTGCACCAATGAGGGTCAGGGACTCGATACTTAGTCATTTGACACCACCCATGTCTCTGTATGTCAAACCATTCAAAAGATATTGGACTTTAACGTATCAGCCAATCAGAAGAAGGGGCGTGGCTAATTTGCACCAATGAGGGTCAGGGACTCGATACTTAGTCATTTGACACCACCCATGTCTCTGTATGTCAAACCATTCAAAAGATATTGGACTATAACGTATCGGCCAATCAGAAGAAGGGGCGTGGCTAATTTGCACCAATGAGGGTCAGGGACTCGATACTTAGTCATTTGACACCACCCATGTCTCTGTATGTCAAACCATTCAAAAGATATTGGACTTTAACGTATCAGCCAATCAGAAGAAGGGGCGTGGCTAATTTGCACCAATGAGGGTCAGGGACTCGATACTTAGTCATTTGACACCACCCATGTCTCTGTATGTCAAACCATTCAAAAGATATTGGACTTTAACGTATCAGCCAATCAGAAGAAGGGGCGGGGCTAATTTGCACCAATGAGGGTCAGGGACTCGATACTTAGTCATTTGACACCACCCATGTCTCTGTATGTCAAACCATTCAAAAGATATTGGACTTTAACGTATCAGCCAATCAGAAGAAGGGGCGTGGCTAATTTGCACCAATGAGGGTCAGGGACTCGATACTTAGTCATTTGACACCACCCATGTCTCTGTATGTCAAACCATTCAAAAGATATTGGACTATAACGTATCGGCCAATCAGAAGAAGGGGCGTGGCTAATTTGCACCAATGAGGGTCAGGGACTCGATACTTAGTCATTTGACACCACCCATGTCTCTGTATGTCAAACCATTCAAAAGATATTGGACTTTAACGTATCAGCCAATCAGAAGAAGGGGCGGGGCTAATTTGCACCAATGAGGGTCAGGGGCTCGATACTTAGTCATTTGATACCACCCGTGAGTCTCTATGTCAAACCATTCAAAAGATATTGGACTATAACGTATCGGCCAATCAGAAGAAGGGGCGGGGCTAATATGTATATATAATATACAAATGTAAATATTTATATGTATAATAATAATAATATACATATATATCCCATGAACCTGTCCCCAGCAGGACTGGGGATCATGTAAGGTCAAAAGGTCAGGGTTCAGATTCCTCCATTATCCAAGGTAAAGTATTATGAAGTCTGCATTGAGTGGGTCATGTGACTAGTTCTGGGTCACATGACCCGGAAGTATGGTAGTGTATATTGTATTGGAATGACTCAGCTAGTTCTTCGGATTTGACAAGCCTCAAATAACTTCACCTTGTAATCAAACTGTAGCTCCTAGCAGAAAAACAAAGACATCGTGAGAGAGACAGAACCCGGAAGATTCTGACAATCTTAATTTTATTCAGATATTCCTTAAAATGTGTTAGTAACGGCAATTCGAAAACAAAAATGAGATTTTTTTGAAGAAAACGTTATTTATTATGGGAGTCAATGGAGAGAAAGACAGGATTTGGCATGGCTGTTAGTCTCCCCGTTCAAATTTTGTGCACACCACGCCTGTCAAAGTCACATTTTATGAATCACAAAACCTATGTCTATATTCTGACCAAAAATGATCTGTCTACCTTTTACGGTTTGGCCGTGAGGTCGAGTTACAAATAAAAATTATGATCATTTTTTTAAAGTCTCTCGCACTCTGATCAATTAGAACCGCACTGAAGATTTGACAAAAAAGTGATTTCCAGTCCTCGCTTGAGCGCTCATATCTTGAAAAGTGTACATTTTAGGAAAAAACAGTCCGGGGTTTAGAGAGAGAAGAGAAGTTTTCCTCCGTTTTGAAGTTTGAATGACCTTTCTACGTGCAAGTATGAGAAAGATAGGTGACTCAGAAAAAAGGTGATTTTTTTTTTTTTAACCTCATCCCACACACAGTGTGAAATGCTGCCCCATACAAATACATGGTCCCCATTAGTTTGGAAATTTGGAAATGTTTTTGCACTTCGTGCAAAAACTATTCGTGCCATCGTTCTGAAAATCCACAGGAATGTAGTTAAATTCAGGGCCTACAACTTTCTAAATCGGTTCAGAATTTTTCGAGTAACGGTATGCGAGTGGTGAGGCCCCAAAGTTCACGCAATGCGTTCCGGATGGGGCAAAAAGCGCACGTTTGTGCACGTTGCGCAAAAACGTGCACGCCAATCGCTTATAAAAGTCATACCAATTGATTCCCGATTAAGGCGCACGTTTCTACGTTTTTACTTTTTGAGTTTTCTCAAAGCTGCGCAACTAGTTACGCGCCGAAGTTTATACGGAAGAATATGGAATAATAATAAATAAACTAGACCAAAATTCCCGGGAAATTTTGAAGTGCCACGGACTACTGCCGGATGATCGCGGGATGCACCCATGAAGGTCAAGGACTCGATACTTGGTCATTCGACACCACCCATGACTCTCTATGTCAAACCATTCAAAAGATATTGGACTATAACGTATCGGCCAATCAGAAGAAGGGGCGGGGCTAATTTGCACCAATGAGGGTCAGGGACTCGATACTTTGTCATTTGACACCACCCATGTATCTGTATGTCAAACCATTCAAAAGATATTGGACTTTAACGTATCAGCCAATCAGAAGAAGGGGCGGGGCTAATTTGCACCAATGATGGTCAGGGACTCGATACTTAGTCATTTGACACCACCCATGTCTCTGTATGTCAAACCATTCAAAAGATATTGGACTTTAACGTATCAGCCAATCAGAAGAAGGGGCGGGGCTAATTTGCACCAATGAGGGTCAGGGACTCGATACATAGTCATTTGACACCACCCATGTCTCTGTATGTCAAACCATTCAAAAGATATTGGACTTTAACGTATCAGCCAATCAGAAGAAGGGGCGGGGCTAATTTGCACCAATGAGGGTCAGGGACTCCATACTTAGTCGTTTGACACCACCCATGTCTCTGTATGTCAAACCATTCAAAAGATATTGGACTTTAACGTATCAGCCAATCAGAAGAAGGGGCGTGGCTAATTTGCACCAATGAGGGTCAGGGACTCGATACTTAGTCATTTGACACCACCCATGTCTCTGTATGTCAAACCATTCAAAAGATATTGGACTTTAACGTATCAGCCAATCAGAAGAAGGGGCGTGGCTAATTTGCACCAATAAAGGTCAAGGACCTGATACTGAGTAATATGACACCACCCATGTCTCTGTATGTCAAACCATTCAAAAGATATTGGACTTTAACGTATCAGCCAATCAGAAGAAGGGGCGGGGCTAATGTGCATTGACTGATCACATGACCCGGAAGTGTATACTGTATTATGCTGTATATACTGTATTGGAATGAGTCAGCTAGATTTTCGTTCTAGTCTGGTTCTAGTCTGGTTCTGGTTCTGGTCTGGTTCTGGTTCTGGTTCTGGTTCTAGTCTGGTTCTAGTCTGGTTCTGGTTCTGGTCTGGTTCTGGTTCTGGTTCTGGTTCTGGTTCTAGTCTGGTTCTAGTCTGGTTCTAGTCTGGTTCTGGTTCTGGTTCTGGTTCTAGTCTGGTTCTGGTTCTAGTCTGGTTCTGGTCCTGGTTCTGGTTCTAGTCTGGTTCTGGTCCTGGTTCTGATCTGGTTCTGGTTCTAGTCTGGTTCTAGTTCTAGTCTGGTTCTGGTTCTAGTCTGGTTCTAGTCTGGTTCTGGTTCTAGTCTGGTTCTGGTTCTAGTCTGGTTCGGGTTCTAGTCTGGTTCTAGTCTGGTTCTGGTTCTAGTCTGGTTCTGGTTCTAGTCTGGTTCTGGTTCTAGTCTGGTTCTAGTCTGGTTCTGGTTCTAGTCTGGTTCTGGTTCTAGTCTGGTTCTGGTTCTGGTTCTAGTCTGGTTCTAGTCTGGTTCTAGTCTGGTTCTAGTCTGGTTCTGGTTCTAGTCTGGTTCTAGTCTGGTTCTAGTCTGGTTCTGGTTCTAGTCTGGTTGTCGTCTGGTTGTGGTTCTAGTCTGGTTCTGGTCTGGTTCTAGTCTGGTTCTGGTTCTAGTCTGGTTGTCGTCTGGTTCTGGTTCTAGTCTGGTTCTGGTCTGGTTCTAGTCTGGTTCTGGTTCTAGTCTGGTTCTAGTCTGGTTCTGGTCTGGTCTGGTTCTAGTCTGGTTCTATAAAAACACCTTCCATCCCATAATAACACTAACATCCTATAATAAACACCTGCCATTCCAGAGTAATATGTCATCACCCATTACTCTGTATGTCAAACCATTCAAAAGATATTGGACTATGACGTATCGGCCAATCAGAAGAAGGGGCGTGGCTAATTTGGACCAATAAAGGTCAAGGACCTGATACTGAGTAATATGACATCACCCGTGTCTCTGTATGTCAAACCATTCAAAAGATATTGGACTATAACGTATCAGCCAATCAGAAGAAGGGGCGGGGCTAATGTGCATTGACTGGGTCATGTGACCCGGAAGTGTATACTGTATTATGCTGTATACTGTATTGGAATGAGTCAGCTAGATTTTCGGTTTTGACAAGCCTGAAATAACTTCACCCTGTGATGAAACCGTAGCTCTTAGCAGAAAAACGAAAACATTTTGAGAAACAGATAACCTAGCAGATTCTCTAAATGTTATTTTCATACAGATATTCCTTAAAATGTGTTAGTAACGGCAATTCGAAAACAAAAATTAGATTTTTTTGAAGAAAACGTTTTTTATAATGGGAGTCAATGAAGGGCGAGACAGGATTTGGCGCGTCTGTTGGGCCCCCCGTTAAAATTTTGTGCACACCACGCCTGTCAAAGTCACATTTTATAAATCACAACACCTATGTCTATATTCTGACCAAAAATTATCTTTCTACCTTTTACGGTTTGGCCGTAACCTCGAGTTACAAATAAGAAATCATGTTTTTTTTTCAGTCTAACTACACTCTAGCGAACTGACTCCCGTGCTCTAGATTTGAAAAAAAGTGATTTCCAGTCCTCGCTTGAGCGCTCATATCTTGAAAAGTGTACATTTTAGGAAAAAACAGTCCGGGGTTTGGAGAGAGAAGAGAAGTTTTCCTCCGTTTTGAAGTTTGAATGACGTTTCTACGTGCAAGTATGAGAAAGATACGTGACTCGGAAAAAAGGTGAATTTTGTCTTTTTTTTCTCAACATTTTCCCATCCGCTTATAATGGCGCCATTGAAATGCATGGGAAAATCTTCCCCATTAGTTTGGAAATTTGGAAATGTTTTTGCACTTCGTGCAAAAACTATTCGTGCCATCGTTCTGAAAATCCACAGGACTGTAGATAAATTCAGGGCCTACAACTTTCTAAATCGGTTCAGAATTTTTCGAGTAACGGTGTGCGAGTGGTGAGGCCCCAAAGTTCACGCAATGCGTTCCGGATGGGGCAAAAAGCGCACGTTTGTGCACGTTGCGCAAAAACGTGCACGCCAATTGCTTATAAAAGTCATACCAATCGATTCCCGATTAAGGCGCACGTTTGTACGTTTTTACTTTTCGCGTTTTCTCAAAGCTGCGGGACTAGTTACGCGCCAAAGTTTTTACGGAAGAATATATAATAATAATAAGCCTGAGCAATAGTATGAGTGCCTCGTGCTGCGCACGAGGCACTCCTCCTCCATTGAGCTTGCGCAGCTCAATGGAGGAGGAGTGCCACGTGGCGCAGCCGTGGCACTAACTAGACCAAAATTCCCGGGAAATTTTGAAGTGCCACGGACTACTGCCGGATGATCGCGGGATGCACCCATGAAGGTCAAGGACTCGATACTTGGTCATTTGACACCACCCATGACTCTCTATGTCAAACCATTCAAAAGATATTGGAGTATAACGTATCGGCCAATCAGAAGAAGGGGCGTGGCTAATTTGCACCAATGAGGGTCAGGGACTCCATACTTAGTCATTTGACACCACCCATGTCTCTGTATGTCAAACCATTCAAAAGATATTGGACTTTAACGTATCAGCCAATCAGAAGAAGGGGCGTGGCTAATTTGCACCAATGAGGGTCAGGGACTCGATACTTGGTCATTTGACACCACCCATGTCTCTGTATGTCAAACCATTCAAAAGATATTGGACTATAACGTATCGGCCAATCAGAAGAAGGGGCGTGGCTAATTTGCACCAATGAGGGTGAGGGACTCCATACTTAGTCATTTGACACCACCCATGTCTCTGTATGTCAAACCATTCAAAAGATATTGGACTTTAACGTATCAGCCAATCAGAAGAAGGGGCGGGGCTAATTTGCACCAATGAGGGTCAGGGACTCGATACTTAGTCATTTGACACCACCCATGTCTCTGTATGTCAAACCATTCAAAAGATATTGGACTTTAACGTATCAGCCAATCAGAAGAAGGGGCGTGGCTAATTTGCACCAATGAGGGTCAGGGACTCGATACTTAGTCATTTGACACCACCCATGTCTCTGTATGTCAAACCATTCAAAAGATATTGGACTATAACGTATCGGCCAATCAGAAGAAGGGGCGTGGCTAATTTGCACCAATGAGGGTCAGGGACTCGATACTTAGTCATTTGACACCACCCATGTCTCTGTATGTCAAACCATTCAAAAGATATTGGACTATAACGTATCAGCCAATCAGAAGAAGGGGCGGGGCTAATTTGCACCAATGAGTGTCAGGGGCTCGATACTTAGTCATTTGATACCACCCGTGAGTCTCTATGTCAAACCATTCAAAAGATATTGGACTATAACGTATCGGCCAATCAGAAGAAGGGGCGGGGCTAATATGTATATATAATATACAAATGTAAATATTTATATGTATAATAATAATAATATACATATATATCCCATGAACCTGTCCCCAGCAGGACTGGGGATCATGTAAGGTCAAAAGGTCAGGGTTCAGATTCCTCCATTATCCAAGGTAAAGTATTATGAAGTCTGCATTGAGTGGGTCATGTGACTAGTTCTGGGTCACATGACCCGGAAGTATGGTAGTGTATATTGTATTGGAATGACTCAGCTAGTTCTTCGGATTTGACAAGCCTCAAATAACTTCACCTTGTAATCAAACTGTAGCTCCTAGCAGAAAAACAAAGACATCGTGAGAGAGACAGAACCCGGAAGATTCTGACAATCTTAATTTTATTCAGATATTCCTTAAAATGTGTTAGTAACGGCAATTCGAAAACAAAAATGAGATTTTTTTGAAGAAAACTTATTTTAACATTAGACTTAATGGAGACAGAGGCAGGATTTGGCGTGACTCTTGGCTCCCCCGTTCAAATTTTGTGCACACCACGCCTGTCAAAGTCACATTATTTGAATCTCAACATCTATGTCTACATTCTGACCAAAGATTATCTTTCTAGCTTTTACGGTTCGGCCGTGAGCTCAAGTTACAAATAAAAATTATGGTCATTTTTTCAAAGTCTCTCGCACTCTGATCAATTAGAACCTCACTGAAGATTTGACAAAAAAGTGATTTCCAGTCCTCGCTTGAGGGCTCATATCTTGAAAAGTGTACATTTTAGGAAAAAACAGTCTGGGGTTTAGAGAGAGAAGAGAAGTTTTCCTCCGTTTTGAAGTTTGAATGACGTTTCTACGTGCAAGTATGAGAAAGATAGGTGACTCAGAAAAAAGGTGATTTTTTTTTTTTTTAACCTTCACCGGACATTTTACACCCACAGTGTGAAATGCTGCCCCATACAAATACATGGGAAAATCTTCCCCATTAGTTTGGAAATTTGGAAATGTTTTTGCACTTCGTGCAAAAACTATTCGTGCCATCGTTCTGAAAATCCAGAGGACTGTAGTTAAATTCAGGGCCTACAACTTTCTAAATCGGTTCAGAATTTTTCGAGTAACGGTATGCGAGTGGTGAGGCCCCAAAGTTCACGCAATGCGTTCCGGATGGGGCAAAAAGTGCACGTTTGTGCACGTTGCGCAAAAACGTGCACGCCAATCGCTTATAAAAGTCATACCAATTGATTCCCGATTAAGTCGCACGTTTCTACGTTTTTACTTTTTGAGTTTTCTCAAAGCTGCGCAACTAGTTACGCGCCGAAGTTTATACGGAAGAATATGGAATAATAATAAATAAACTAGACCAAAATTCCCGGGAAATTTTGAAGTGCCACGGACTACTGCCGGATGATCGCGGGATGCACCCATGAAGGTCAAGGACTCGATACTTGGTCATTTGACACCACCCATGACTCTCTATGTCAAACCATTCAAAAGATATTGGACTATAACGTATCGGCCAATCAGAAGAAGGGGCGTGGCTAATTTGCACCAATGAGGGTCAGGGACTCGATACTTAGTCATTTGACACCACCCATGTCTCTGTATGTCAAACCATTCAAAAGATATTGGACTTTAACGTATCAGCCAATCAGAAGAAGGGGCGTGGCTAATTTGCACCAATGAGGGTCAGGGACTCGATACTTGGTCATTTGACACCACCCATGTCTCTGTATGTCAAACCATTCAAAAGATATTGGACTTTAACGTATCAGCCAATCAGAAGAAGGGGCGTGGCTAATTTGCACCAATGAGGGTCAGGGACTCGATACTTAGTCATTTGACACCACCCATGTCTCTGTATGTTAAACCATTCAAAAGATATTGGACTATAACGTATCGGCCAATCAGAAGAAGGGGCGTGGCTAATTTGCACCAATGAGGGTCAGGGACTCGATACTTAGTCATTTGACACCACCCATGTCTCTGTATGTCAAACCATTCAAAAGATATTGGACTTTAACGTATCGGCCAATCAGAAGAAGGGGCGGGGCTAATTTGCACCAATGAGGGTCAGGGACTTGATACTTAGTCATTTGACACCACCCATGTCTCTGTATGTCAAACCATTCAAAAGATATTGGACTTTAACGTATCAGCCAATCAGAAGAAGGGGCGGGGCTAATTTGCACCAATGAGGGTCAGGGACTCGATACTTAGTCATTTGACACCACCCATGTCTCTGTATGTCAAACCATTCAAAAGATATTGGACTTTAACGTATCAGCCAATCAGAAGAAGGGGCGTGGCTAATTTGCACCAATGAGGGTCAGGGACTCCATACTTAGTCATTTGACACCACCCATGTCTCTGTATGTCAAACCATTCAAAAGATATTGTACTTTAATGTATCAGCCAATCAGAAGAAGGGGCGTGGCTAATTTGCACCAATGAGGGTCAGGGACTCGATACTTAGTCATTTGACACCACCCATGTCTCTGTATGTCAAACCATTCAAAAGATATTGGACTTTAACGTATCAGCCAATCAGAAGAAGGGGCGGGGCTAATTTGCACCAATGAGGGTCAGGGGCTCGATACTTAGTCATTTGATACCACCCGTGAGTCTCTATGTCAAACCATTCAAAAGATATTGGACTATAACGTATCGGCCAATCAGAAGAAGGGGCGGGGCTAATATGTATATATAATATACAAATGTAAATATTTATATGTATAATAATAATAATAATATACATATATATCCCATGAACCTGTCCCCAGCAGGACTGGGGATCATGTAAGGTCAAAAGGTCAGGGTTCAGATTCCTCCATTATCCAAGGTAAAGTATTATGAAGTCTGCATTGAGTGGGTCATGTGACTAGTTCTGGGTCACATGACCCGGAAGTATGGTAGTGTATATTGTATTGGAATGACTCAGCTAGTTCTTCGGATTTGACAAGCCTCAAATAACTTCACCTTGTAATCAAACTGTAGCTCCTAGCAGAAAAACAAAGACATCGTGAGAGAGACAGAACCCGGAAGATTCTGACAATCTTAATTTTATTCAGATATTCCTTAAAATGTGTTAGTAACGGCAATTCGAAAACAAAAATGAGATTTTTTTTAAGAAAACGTTATTTAACATGGGAGTCAATGGAGACAGAGGCAGGATTTGGCGTGACTCTTGGCTCCCCCGTTCAAATTTTGTGCACACCACGCCTGTCAAAGTCATATTATTTGAATCTCAACATCTATGTCTACATTATGACCAAAGATTATCTTTCTAGCTTTTACGGTTCGGCCGTGAGCTCGAGTTACAAATAAAAATTATGGTCATTTTTTCAAAGTCTCTCGCACTCTGATCAATTAGAACCGCACTGAAGATTTGACAAAAAAGTGATTTCCAGTCCTCGCTTGAGCGCTCATATCTTGAAAAGTGTACATTTTAGGAAAAAACAGTCCGGGGTTTGGAGAGAGAAGAGAAGTTTTCCTCCGTTTTGAAGTTTGAATGACGTTTCTACGTGCAAGTATGAGAAAGATACGTGACTCGGAAAAAAGGTGATTTTTTTTTTTTTTTAACCTTCACCGGACATTTCACACCCACAGTGTGAAATGCTGCCCCATACAAATACATGGGAAAATCTTCCCCATTAGTTTGGAAATTTGGAAATGTTTTTGCACTTCGTGCAAAAACTATTCGTGCCATCGTTCTGAAAATCCACAGGACTGTAGTTAAATTCAGGGCCTACAACTTTCTAAATCGGTTCAGAATTTTTCGAGTAACGGTGTGCGAGTGGTGAGGCCCCAAACTTCTCGCAATGCGTTCCGGATGGGGCAAAAAGCGCACGTTTGTGCACGTTGCGCAAAAACGTGCACGCCAATCGCTAATAAAAGTCATACCAATTGATTCCCGATTAAGTCGCACGTTTCTACGTTTTTACTTTTTGAGTTTTCTCAAAGCTGCGCAACTAGTTACGCGCCGAAGTTTATACGGAAGAATATGGAATAAATAATAAGCCTGAGCAATAGTAAGAGTGCCTCGTGCTGCGCACGAGGCACTCCTCCTCCATTGAGCTTGCGCATCTCAATGGAGGAGGAGTGCCACGTGGCGCAGCCGTGGCACTAACTAGACAAAATTCCCGGGAAATTTTGAAGTGCCACGGACTACTGCCGGATGATCGCGGGATGCACCCATGAAGGTCAAGGACTCGATACTTGGTCATTTGACACCACCCATGACTCTCTATGTCAAACCATTCAAAAGATATTGGACTATAACGTATCGGCCAATCAGAAGAAGGGGCGGGGCTAATTTGCACCAATGAGGGTCAGGGACTCGATACTTAGTCATTTGACACCACCCATGTGTCTGTATGTCAAACCATTCAAAAGATATTGGACTTTAACGTATCGGCCAATCAGAAGAAGGGGCGGGGCTAATTTGCACCAATGAGGGTCAGGGACTCGATACTTAGTCATTTGACACCACCCATGTCTCTGTATGTCAAACCATTCAAAAGATATTGGACTATAACGTATCGGCCAATCAGAAGAAGGGGCGGGGCTAATTTGCACCAATGAGGGTCAGGGACTCGATACTTAGTCAGTTGACACCACCCATGTCTCTGTATGTCAAACCATTCAAAAGATATTGGACTTTAACGTATCAGCCAATCAGAAGAAGGGGCGGGGCTAATTTGCACCAATGAGGGTCAGGGGCTCGATACTTAGTCATTTGACACCACCCATGTCTCTGTATGTCAAACCATTCAAAAGATATTGGACTTTAACGTATCAGCCAATCAGAAGAAGGGGCGGGGCTAATTTGCACCAATGAGGGTCAGGGGCTCGATACTTAGTCATTTGATACCACCCGTGACACTCTATGTCAAACCATTCAAAAGATATTGGACTATAACGTATCGGCCAATCAGAAGAAGGGGCGGGGCTAATTTGCACCAATGAGGGTCAGGGGCTCGATACTTAGTCATTTGATACCACCCGTGAGTCTCTATGTCAAACCATTCAAAAGATATTGGACTATAACGTATCGGCCAATCAGAAGAAGGGGCGGGGCTAATTTGCACCAATGAGGGTCAGGGGCTCGATACTTAGTCATTTGATACCACCCGTGAGTCTCTATGTCAAACCATTCAAAAGATATTGGACTATAACGTATCGGCCAATCAGAAGAAGGGGCGGGGCTAATATGTATATATAATATACAAATGTAAATATTTATATGTATAATAATAATAATATACATATATATCCCATGAACCTGTCCCCAGCAGGACTGGGGATCATGTAAGGTCAAAAGGTCAGGGTTCAGATTCCTCCATTATCCAAGGTAAAGTATTATGAAGTCTGCATTGAGTGGGTCATGTGACTAGTTCTGGGTCACATGACCCGGAAGTATGGTAGTGTATATTGTATTGGAATGACTCAGCTAGTTCTTCGGATTTGACAAGCCTCAAATAACTTCACCTTGTAATCAAACTGTAGCTCCTAGCAGAAAAACAAAGACATCGTGAGAGAGACAGAACCCGGAAGATTCTGACAATCTTAATTTTATTCAGATATTCCTTAAAATGTGTTAGTAACGGCAATTCGAAAACAAAAATGAGATTTTTTTGAAGAAAACTTATTTTAACATTAGACTTAATGGAGACAGAGGCAGGATTTGGCGTGACTCTTGGCTCCCCCGTTCAAATTTTGTGCACACCACGCCTGTCAAAGTCACATTATTTGAATCTCAACATCTATGTCTACATTCTGACCAAAGATTATCTTTCTAGCTTTTACGGTTCGGCCGTGAGCTCAAGTTACAAATAAAAATTATGGTCATTTTTTCAAAGTCTCTCGCACTCTGATCAATTAGAACCGCACTGAAGATTTGACAAAAAAGTGATTTCCAGTCCTCGCTTGAGGGCTCATATCTTGAAAAGTGTACATTTTAGGAAAAAACAGTCCGGGGTTTGGAGAGAGAAGAGAAGTTTTCCTCCGTTTTGAAGTTTGAATGACGTTTCTACGTGCAAGTATGAGAAAGATAGGTGACTCAGAAAAAAGGTGATTTTTTTTTTTTTAACCTCATCCCACACACAGTGTGAAATGCTGCCCCATACAAATACATGGTCCCCATTAGTTTGGAAATTTGGAAATGTTTTTGCACTTCGTGCAAAAACTATTCGTGCCATCGTTCTGAAAATCCACAGGAATGTAGTTAAATTCAGGGCCTACAACTTTCTAAATCGGTTCATAATTTTTCGAGTAACGGTGTGCGAGTGGTGAGGCCCCAAAGTTGACGCAATGCGTTCCGGATGGGGCAAAAAGTGCACGTTTGTGCACGTTGCGCAAAAATGTGCACGCCAATCGCTAATAAAAGTCATACCAATCGATTCCCGATTAAGGCGCACGTTTCTACGTTTTTACTTTTCGCGTTTTCTCAAAGCTGTGGGACTAGTTACGCGCCGAAGTTTATACGGAAGAATATGGAATAACTAGACAAAATTCCCGGGAAATTTTGAAGTGCCACGGACTACTGCCGGATGATCGCGGGATGCACCCATGAAGGTCAAGGACTCGATACTTGGTCATTTGACACCACCCATGACTCTCTATGTCAAACCATTCAAAAGATATTGGACTATAACGTATCGGCCAATCAGAAGAAGGGGCGTGGCTAATTTGCACCAATGAGGGTCAGGGACTCGATACTTAGTCATTTGACACCACCCATGTCTCTGTATGTCAAACCATTCAAAAGATATTGGACTTTAACGTATCGGCCAATCAGAAGAAGGGGCGTGGCTAATTTGCACCAATGAGGGTCAGGGACTCGATACTTGGTCATTTGACACCACCCATGTCTCTGTATGTCAAACCATTCAAAAGATATTGGACTATAACGTATCGGCCAATCAGAAGAAGGGGCGTGGCTAATTTGCACCAATGAGGGTGAGGGACTCCATACTTAGTCATTTGACACCACCCATGTCTCTGTATGTCAAACCATTCAAAAGATATTGGACTTTAACGTATCAGCCAATCAGAAGAAGGGGAGGGGCTAATTTGCACCAATGAGGGTCAGGGACTCGATACTTAGTCATTTGACACCACCCATGTCTCTGTATGTCAAACCATTCAAAAGATATTGGACTTTAACGTATCAGCCAATCAGAAGAAGGGGCGTGGCTAATTTGCACCAATGAGGGTCAGGGACTCGATACTTAGTCATTTGACACCACCCATGTCTCTGTATGTCAAACCATTCAAAAGATATTGGACTATAACGTATCGGCCAATCAGAAGAAGGGGCGGGGCTAATTTGCACCAATGAGGGTCAGGGACTCGATACTTAGTCATTTGACACCACCCATGTCTCTGTATGTCAAACCATTCAAAAGATATTGGACTTTAACGTATCAGCCAATCAGAAGAAGGGGCGGGGCTAATTTGCACCAATGAGTGTCAGGGGCTCGATACTTAGTCATTTGATACCACCCGTGAGTCTCTATGTCAAACCATTCAAAAGATATTGGACTATAACGTATCGGCCAATCAGAAGAAGGGGCGGGGCTAATATGTATATATAATATACAAATGTAAATATTTATATGTATAATAATAATAATATACATATATATCCCATGAACCTGTCCCCAGCAGGACTGGGGATCATGTAAGGTCAAAAGGTCAGGGTTCAGATTCCTCCATTATCCAAGGTAAAGTATTATGAAGTCTGCATTGAGTGGGTCATGTGACTAGTTCTGGGTCACATGACCCGGAAGTATGGTAGTGTATATTGTATTGGAATGACTCAGCTAGTTCTTCGGATTTGACAAGCCTCAAATAACTTCACCTTGTAATCAAACTGTAGCTCCTAGCAGAAAAACAAAGACATCGTGAGAGAGACAGAACCCGGAAGATTCTGACAATCTTAATTTTATTCAGATATTCCTTAAAATGTGTTAGTAACGGCAATTCGAAAACAAAAATGAGATTTTTTTGAAGAAAACGTTATTTATTATGGGAGTCAATGGAGAGAAAGACAGGATTTGGCATGGCTGTTAGTCTCCCCGTTCAAATTTTGTGCACACCACACCTGTCAAAGTCACATTTTATGAATCACAAAACCTATGTCTATATTCTGACCAAAAATGATCTGTCTACCTTTTACGGTTTGGCCGTGAGGTCGAGTTACAAATAAAAATTATGATCATTTTTTTAAAGTCTCTCGCACTCTGATCAATTAGAACCGCACTGAAGATTTGACAAAAAAGTGATTTCCAGTCCTCGCTTGAGCGCTCATATCTTGAAAAGTGTACATTTTAGGAAAAAACAGTCCGGGGTTTAGAGAGAGAAGAGAAGTTTTCCTCCGTTTTGAAGTTTGAATGACCTTTCTACGTGCAAGTATGAGAAAGATAGGTGACTCAGAAAAAAGGTGATTTTTTTTTTTTTAACCTCATCCCACACACAGTGTGAAATGCTGCCCCATACAAATACATGGTCCCCATTAGTTTGGAAATTTGGAAATGTTTTTGCACTTCGTGCAAAAACTATTCGTGCCATCGTTCTGAAAATCCACAGGAATGTAGTTAAATTCAGGGCCTACAACTTTCTAAATCGGTTCATAATTTTTCGAGTAACGGTGTGCGAGTGGTGAGGCCCCAAAGTTGACGCAATGCGTTCCGGATGGGGCAAAAAGTGCACGTTTGTGCACGTTGCGCAAAAACGTGCACGCCAATCGCTAATAAAAGTCATACCAATCGATTCCCGATTAAGGCGCACGTTTCTACGTTTTTACTTTTTGAGTTTTCTCAAAGCTGCGCAACTAGTTACGCGCCGAAGTTTATACGGAAGAATATGGAATAATAATAATAAACTAGACCAAAATTCCCGGGAAATTTTGAAGTGCCACGGACTACTGCCGGATGATCGCGGGATGCACCCATGAAGGTCAAGGACTCGATACTTAGTCATTTGACACCACCCATGACTCTCTATGTCAAACCATTCAAAAGATATTGGACTATAACGTATCGGCCAATCAGAAGAAGGGGCGGGGCTAATTTGAACCAATGAGGGTCAGGGACTCGATACTTAGTCATTTGACACCACCCATGTCTCTGTATGTCAAACCATTCAAAAGATATTGGACTTTAACGTATCAGCCAATCAGAAGAAGGGGCGTGGCTAATTTGCACCAATGAGGGTCAGGGACTCGATACTTGGTCATTTGACACCACCCATGTCTCTGTATGTCAAACCATTCAAAAGATATTGGACTATAACGTATCGGCCAATCAGAAGAAGGGGCGCGGCTAATTTGCACCAATGAGGGTCAGGGACTCCATACTTAGTCATTTGACACCACCCATGTCTCTGTATGTCAAACCATTCAAAAGATATTGGACTTTAACGTATCAGCCAATCAGAAGAAGGGGCGGGGCTAATTTGCACCAATGAGGGTCAGGGACTCGATACTTAGTCATTTGACACCACCCATGTCTCTGTATGTCAAACCATTCAAAAGATATTGGACTTTAACGTATCAGCCAATCAGAAGAAGGGGCGTGGCTAATTTGCACCAATGAGGGTCAGGGACTCGATACTTAGTCATTTGACACCACCCATGTCTCTGTATGTCAAACCATTCAAAAGATATTGGACTATAACGTATCGGCCAATCAGAAGAAGGGGCGTGGCTAATTTGCACCAATGAGGGTCAGGGACTCGATACTTAGTCATTTGACACCACCCATGTCTCTGTATGTCAAACCATTCAAAAGATATTGGACTTTAACGTATCAGCCAATCAGAAGAAGGGGCGGGGCTAATTTGCACCAATGAGGGTCAGGGGCTCGATACTTAGTCATTTGATACCACCCGTGAGTCTCTATGTCAAACCATTCAAAAGATATTGGACTATAACGTATCGGCCAATCAGAAGAAGGGGCGGGGCTAATATGTATATATAATATACAAATGTAAATATTTATATGTATAATAATAATAATATACATATATATCCCATGAACCTGTCCCCAGCAGGACTGGGGATCATGTAAGGTCAAAAGGTCAGGGTTCAGATTCCTCCATTATCCAAGGTAAAGTATTATGAAGTCTGCATTGAGTGGGTCATGTGACTAGTTCTGGGTCACATGACCCGGAAGTATGGTAGTGTATATTGTATTGGAATGACTCAGCTAGTTCTTCGGATTTGACAAGCCTCAAATAACTTCACCTTGTAATCAAACTGTAGCTCCTAGCAGAAAAACAAAGACATCGTGAGAGAGACAGAACCCGGAAGATTCTGACAATCTTAATTTTATTCAGATATTCCTTAAAATGTGTTAGTAACGGCAATTCGAAAACAAAAATGAGATTTTTTTGAAGAAATTTTTTTTTAACATTGCAGTGAATGAAGAGAGAGACAGGAATTGGCATGGCTCTTAGTCTCCCCGTTTAAATTTTGTGCACACCACGCCTGTCAAAGTCACATTTTAAGAATACCAAAATGTATGTCTACATTCTGACCAAAAATTATCTGTCCAGCTTTTACGGTTCGGCCGTGAGGTAGAGTTACAAATAAAAATTATGGTCATTTTTTCAGGGTTCTGCTCACTCTGATCAATTAAAACCTCCACTCTAGATTTGAAAAAGGGGGGTTTTTAGTCCTCGCTTGAAGGCTCATATCTTGAAAAGTGTACATTTTAGGAAAAAACAGTCCGGGGTTTGGAGAGAGAAGAGAAGTTTTCCTCCGTTTTGAAGTTTGAATGACGTTTCTACGTCCAAGTATGAGAAAGATACGTGACTCGGAAAAAAGGTGAATTTTGTCTTTTTTTTCTCAACATTTTCCCATCCGCTTATAATGGCGCCATTAAAATGCATGGGAAAATCTTCCCCATTAGTTTGGAAATTTGGAAATGTTTTTGCACTTCGTGCAAAAACTATTCGTGCCATCGTTCTGAAAATCCAGAGGACTGTAGTTAAATTCAGGGCCTACAACTTTCTAAATCGGTTCAGAATTTTTCGAGTAACGGTATGCGAGTGGTGAGGCCCCAAAGTTCACGCAATGCGTTCCGGATGGGGCAAAAAGTGCACGTTTGTGCACGTTGCGCAAAAACGTGCACGCCAATCGCTTATAAAAGTCATACCAATTGATTCCCGATTAAGTCGCACGTTTCTACGTTTTTACTTTTTGAGTTTTCTCAAAGCTGCGCAACTAGTTACGCGCCGAAGTTTATACGGAAGAATATGGAATAATAATAAATAAACTAGACCAAAATTCCCGGGAAATTTTGAAGTGCCACGGACTACTGCCGGATGATCGCGGGATGCACCCATGAAGGTCAAGGACTCGATACTTGGTCATTTGACACCACCCATGACTCTCTATGTCAAACCATTCAAAAGATATTGGACTATAACGTATCGGCCAATCAGAAGAAGGGGCGTGGCTAATTTGCACCAATGAGGGTCAGGGACTCGATACTTGGTCATTTGACACCACCCATGTCTCTGTATGTCAAACCATTCAAAAGATATTGGACTATAACGTATCGGCCAATCAGAAGAAGGGGCGTGGCTAATTTGCACCAATGAGGGTCAGGGACTCCATACTTAGTCATTTGACACCACCCATGTCTCTGTATGTCAAACCATTCAAAAGATATTGGACTTTAACGTATCAGCCAATCAGAAGAAGGGGCGGGGCAAATTTGCACCAATGAGGGTCAGGGACTCGATACTTAGTCATTTGACACCACCCATGTCTCTGTATGTCAAACCATTCAAAAGATATTGGACTTTAACGTATCAGCCAATCAGAAGAAGGGGCGGGGCTAATTTGCACCAATGAGGGTCAGGGACTCGATACTTAGTCATTTGACACCACCCATGTCTCTGTATGTCAAACCATTCAAAAGATATTGGACTTTAACGTATCAGCCAATCAGAAGAAGGGGCGTGGCTAATTTGCACCAATGAGGGTCAGGGACTCGATACTTAGTCATTTGACACCACCCATGTCTCTGTATGTCAAACCATTCAAAAGATATTGGACTTTAACGTATCAGCCAATCAGAAGAAGGGGCGTGGCTAATTTGCACCAATGAGGGTCAGGGGCTCGATACTTAGTCATTTGATACCACCCGTGAGTCTCTATGTCAAACCATTCAAAAGATATTGGACTTTAACGTATCAGCCAATCAGAAGAAGGGGCGGGGCTAATTTGCACCAATGAGGGTCAGGGGCTCGATACTTAGTCATTTGATACCACCCGTGAGTCTCTATGTCAAACCATTCAAAAGATATTGGACTATAACGTATCGGCCAATCAGAAGAAGGGGCGGGGCTAATATGTATATATAATATACAAATGTAAATATTTATATGTATAATAATAATAATATACATATATATCCCATGAACCTGTCCCCAGCAGGACTGGGGATCATGTAAGGTCAAAAGGTCAGGGTTCAGATTCCTCCATTATCCAAGGTAAAGTATTATGAAGTCTGCATTGAGTGGGTCATGTGACTAGTTCTGGGTCACATGACCCGGAAGTATGGTAGTGTATATTGTATTGGAATGACTCAGCTAGTTCTTCGGATTTGACAAGCCTCAAATAACTTCACCTTGTAATCAAACTGTAGCTCCTAGCAGAAAAACAAAGACATCGTGAGAGAGACAGAACCCGGAAGATTCTGACAATCTTAATTTTATTCAGATATTCCTTAAAATGTGTTAGTAACGGCAATTCGAAAACAAAAATGAGATTTTTTTGAAGAAAACTTATTTTAACATTAGACTTAATGGAGACAGAGGCAGGATTTGGCGTGACTCTTGGCTCCCCCGTTCAAATTTTGTGCACACCACGCCTGTCAAAGTCACATTATTTGAATCTCAACATCTATGTCTACATTCTGACCAAAGATTATCTTTCTAGCTTTTACGGTTCGGCCGTGAGCTCAAGTTACAAATAAAAATTATGGTCATTTTTTCAAAGTCTCTCGCACTCTGATCAATTAGAACCGCACTGAAGATTTGACAAAAAAGTGATTTCCAGTCCTCGCTTGAGGGCTCATATCTTGAAAAGTGTACATTTTAGGAAAAAACAGTCTGGGGTTTAGAGAGAGAAGAGAAGTTTTCCTCCGTTTTGAAGTTTGAATGACGTTTCTACGTGCAAGTATGAGAAAGATAGGTGACTCAGAAAAAAGGTGATTTTTTTTTTTTTAACCTTCACCGGACATTTTACACCCACAGTGTGAAATGCTGCCCCATACAAATACATGGGAAAATCTTCCCCATTAGTTTGGAAATTTGGAAATGTTTTTGCACTTCGTGCAAAAACTATTCGTGCCATCGTTCTGAAAATCCAGAGGACTGTAGTTAAATTCAGGGCCTACAACTTTCTAAATCGGTTCAGAATTTTTCGAGTAACGGTATGCGAGTGGTGAGGCCCCAAAGTTCACGCAATGCGTTCCGGATGGGGCAAAAAGTGCACGTTTGTGCACGTTGCGCAAAAACGTGCACGCCAATCGCTTATAAAAGTCATACCAATTGATTCCCGATTAAGTCGCACGTTTCTACGTTTTTACTTTTTGAGTTTTCTCAAAGCTGCGCAACTAGTTACGCGCCGAAGTTTATACGGAAGAATATGGAATAATAATAAATAAATAATAAGCCTGAGCAATAGTATTAGTGCCTCGTGCTGCGCACGAGGCACTCCTCCTCCATTGAGCTTGCGCATCTCAATGGAGGAGGAGTGCCACGTGGCGCAGCCGTGGCACTAATAATAAGCCTGAGCAATAGTATGAGTGCCTCGTGCTGCGCACGAGGCACTCCTCCTCCATTGAGCTTGCGCATCTCAATGGAGGAGGAGTGCCACGTGGCGCAGCCGTGGCACTAATAATAATAAGCCTGAGCAATAGTATGAGTGCCTCGTGCTGCGCACGAGGCACTCCTCCTCCATTGAGCTTGCGCATCTCAATGGAGGAGGCGTGCCACGTGGCGCAGCCGTGGCACTAACTAGACAAAATTCCCGGGAAATTTTGAAGTGCCACGGACTACTGCCGGATGATCGCGGGATGCACCCATGAAGGTCAAGGACTCGATACTTGGTCATTTGACACCACCCATGACTCTCTATGTCAAACCATTCAAAAGATATTGGACTATAACGTATCGGCCAATCAGAAGAAGGGGCGGGGCTAATTTGCACCAATGAGGGTCAGGGACTCGATACTTAGTCATTTGACACCACCCATGTGTCTGTATGTCAAACCATTCAAAAGATATTGGACTTTAACGTATCGGCCAATCAGAAGAAGGGGCGGGGCTAATTTGCACCAATGAGGGTCAGGGACTCGATACTTAGTCATTTGACACCAGCCATGTCTCTGTATGTCAAACCATTCAAAAGATATTGGACTATAACGTATCGGCCAATCAGAAGAAGGGGCGGGGCTAATTTGCACCAATGAGGGTCAGGGACTCGATACTTAGTCATTTGACACCACCCATGTCTCTGTATGTCAAACCATTCAAAAGATATTGGACTATAACGTATCGGCCAATCAGAAGAAGGGGCGTGGCTAATTTGCACCAATGAGGGTCAGGGACTCCATACTTAGTCATTTGACACCACCCATGTCTCTGTATGTCAAACCATTCAAAAGATATTGGACTTTAACGTATCAGCCAATCAGAAGAAGGGGCGGGGCTAATTTGCACCAATGAGGGTCAGGGGCTCGATACTTAGTCATTTGACACCACCCATGTCTCTGTATGTCAAACCATTCAAAAGATATTGGACTTTAACGTATAAGCCAATCAGAAGAAGGGGCGGGGCTAATTTGCACCAATGAGGGTCAGGGGCTCGATACTTAGTCATTTGATACCACCCGTGACACTCTATGTCAAACCATTCAAAAGATATTGGACTATAACGTATCGGCCAATCAGAAGAAGGGGCGGGGCTAATTTGCACCAATGAGGGTCAGGGGCTCGATACTTAGTCATTTGACACCACCCATGTCTCTGTATGTCAAACCATTCAAAAGATATTGGACTTTAACGTATCAGCCAATCAGAAGAAGGGGCGGGGCTAATATGTATATATAATATACAAATGTAAATATTTATATGTATAATAATAATAATATACATATATATCCCATGAACCTGTCCCCAGCAGGACTGGGGATCATGTAAGGTCAGGGTTCAGATTCCTCCATTATCCAAGGTAAAGTATTATGAAGTCTGCATTGAGTGGGTCATGTGACTAGTTCTGGGTCACATGACCCGGAAGTATGGTAGTGTATATTGTATTGGAATGACTCAGCTAGTTCTTCGGATTTGACAAGCCTCAAATAACTTCACCTTGTAATCAAACTGTAGCTCCTAGCAGAAAAACAAAGACATCGTGAGAGAGACAGATCCCGGAAGATTCTGACAATCTTAATTTTATTCAGATATTCCTTAAAATGTGTTAGTAACGGCAATTCGAAAACAAAAATGAGATTTTTTTGAAGAAAACTTATTTTAACATTAGACTTAATGGAGACAGAGGCAGGATTTGGCGTGACTCTTGGCTCCCCCGTTCAAATTATGTGCACACCACGCCTATCAAAGTCACATTATTCGAATCTCAACATCTATGTCTACATTCTGACCAAAGATTATCTTTCTAGCTTTTACGGTTCGGCCGTGAGCTCAAGTTACAAATAAAAATTATGGTCATTTTTTCAAAGTCTCTCGCACTCTGATCAATTAGAACCGCACTGAAGATTTGACAAAAAAGTGATTTCCAGTCCTCGCTTGAGCGCTCATATCTTGAAAAGTGTACATTTTAGGAAAAAACAGTCCGGGGTTTGGAGAGAGAAGAGAAGTTTTCCTCCGTTTTGAAGTTTGAATGACGTTTCTACGTGCAAGTATGAGAAAGATACGTGACTCAGAAAAAAGGTGTTTTTTTTTTTTTTTAACCTCCTCCCACGCACAGTGTGAAATGCTGCCCCATACAAATACATGGGAAAATCTCCCCATTAGTTTGGAAATTTGGAAATGTTTTTGCACTTCGTGCAAAAACTATTCGTGCCATCGTTCTGAAAATCCACAGGACTGTAGTTAAATTCAGGGCCTACAACTTTCTAAATCGGTTCATAATTTTTCGAGTAACGGTGTGCGAGTGGTGAGGCCCCAAAGTTCACGCAATGCGTTCCGGATGGGGCAAAAAGCGCACGTTTGTGCACGTTGCGCAAAAACGTGCACGCCAATCGCTAATAAAAGTCATACCAATCGATTCCCGAGTAAGGCGCACGTTTCTACGTTTTTACTTTTCGCGTTTTCTCAAAGCTGCGGGACTAGTTACGCGCCGAAGTTTTTACGGAAGAATATATAATAATAATAATAAGCCTGAGCAATAGTATGAGTGCCTCGTGCTGCGCACGAGGCACTCCGCCTCCATTGAGCTTGCGCAGCTCAATGGAGGAGGAGTGCCACGTGGCGCAGCCGTGGCACTAACTAGACAAAATTCCCGGGAAATTTTGAAGTGCCACGGACTACTGCCGGATGATCGCGGGATGCACCCATGAAGGTCAAGGACTCGATACTTTGTCATTTGACACCACCCATGTCTCTGTATGTCAAACCATTCAAAAGATATTGGACTTTAACGTATCAGCCAATCAGAAGAAGGGGCGTGGCTAATTTGCACCTATGAGGGTCAGGGACTCGATACTTAGTCATTTGACACCACCCATGTCTCTGTATGTCAAACCATTCAAAAGATATTGGACTATAACGTATCGGCCAATCAGAAGAAGGGGCGGGGCTAATTTGCACCAATGAGGGTCAGGGACTCGATACTTAGTCATTTGACACCACCCATGTCTCTGTATGTCAAACCATTCAAAAGATATTGGACTTTAACGTATCAGCCAATCAGAAGAAGGGGCGTGCCTAATTTGCACCAATGAGGGTCAGGGACTCGATACTTGGTCATTTGACACCACCCATGTCTCTGTATGTCAAACCATTCAAAAGATATTGGACTTTAACGTATCAGCCAATCAGAAGAAGGGGCGTGGCTAATTTGCACCAATGAGGGTCAGGGACTCGATACTTAGTCATTTGACACCACCCATGTCTCTGTATGTCAAACCATTCAAAAGATATTGGACTTTAACGTATCGGCCAATCAGAAGAAGGGGCGTGGCTAATTTGCACCAATGAGGGTCAGGGACTCGATACTTAGTCATTTGACACCACCCATGTCTCTGTATGTCAAACCATTCAAAAGATATTGGACTTTAACGTATCAGCCAATCAGAAGAAGGGGCGGGGCTAATTTGCACCAATGAGGGTCAGGGGCTCGATACTTAGTCATTTGATACCACCCGTGAGTCTCTATGTCAAACCATTCAAAAGATATTGGACTATAACGTATCGGCCAATCAGAAGAAGGGGCGGGGCTAATATGTATATGTAATATACAAATGTAAATATTTATATGTATAATAATAATAATATACATATATATCCCATGAACCTGTCCCCAGCAGGACTGGGGATCATGTAAGGTCAGGGTTCAGATTCCTCCATTATCCAAGGTAAAGTATTATGAAGTCTGCATTGAGTGGGTCATGTGACTAGTTCTGGGTCACATGACCCGGAAGTATGGTAGTGTATATTGTATTGGAATGACTCAGCTAGTTCTTCGGATTTGACAAGCCTCAAATAACTTCACCTTGTAATCAAACTGTAGCTCCTAGCAGAAAAACAAAGACATCGTGAGAGAGACAGAACCCGGAAGATTCTGACAATCTTAATTTTATTCAGATATTCCTTAAAATGTGTTAGTAACGGCAATTCGAAAACAAAAATGAGATTTTTTTGAAGAAATTTTATTTTAACATTGCAGTGAATGGAGAGAGAGACAGGAATTGGCATGGCTCTTAGTCTCCCCGTTTAAATTTTGTGCACACCACGCCTGTCAAAGTCACATTTTAAGAATACCAAAATGTATGTCTACATTCTGACCAAAAATTATCTGTCCAGCTTTTACGGTTCGGCCGTGAGGTCGAGTTACAAATAAAAATTATGGTCATTTTTTCAGGGTTCTGCTCACTCTGATCAATTCGAACCTCCACTCTAGATTTGAAAAAGGGGGTTTTTTAGTCCTCGCTTGAAGGCTCATATCTTGAAAAGTGTACATTTTAGGAAAAAACAGTCCGGGGTTTAGAGAGAGAAGAGAAGTTTTCCTCCGTTTTGAAGTTTGAATGACGTTTCTACGTGCAAGTATGAGAAAGATAGGTGACTCAGAAAAAAGGTGATTTTTTTTTTTTTTTAACCTTCACCGGACATTTCACACCCACAGTGTGAAATGCTGCCCCATACAAATACATGGGAAAATCTTCCCCATTAGTTTGGAAATTTGGAAATGTTTTTGCACTTCGTGCAAAAACTATTCGTGCCATCGTTCTGAAAATCCACAGGACTGTAGTTAAATTCAGGGCCTACAACTTTCTAAATCGGTTCAGAATTTTTCGAGTAACGGTGTGCGAGTGGTGAGGCCCCAAAGTTCACGCAATGCGTTCACGATGGGGCAAAAAGCGCACGTTTGTGCACGTTGCGCAAAAACGTGCACGCCAATCGCTTATAAAAGTCATACCAATTGATTCCCGATTAAGTCGCACGTTTCTACGTTTTTACTTTTTGAGTTTTCTCAAAGCTGCGCAACTAGTTACGCGCCGAAGTTTATACGGAAGAATATGGAATAATAATAATAACTAGACCAAAATTCCCGGGAAATTTTGAAGTGCCACGGACTACTGCCGGATGATCGCGGGATGCACCCATGAAGGTCAAGGACTTGATACTTAGTCATTTGACACCACCCATGTCTCTGTATGTCAAACCATTCAAAAGATATTGGACTTTAACGTATCAGCCAATCAGAAGAAGGGGCGTGGCTAATTTGCACCAATGAGGGTCAGGGACTCGATACTTGGTCATTTGACACCACCCATGTCTCTGTATGTCAAACCATTCAAAAGATATTGGACTATAAAGTATCGGCCAATCAGAAGAAGGGGCGTGGCTAATTTGCACCAATGAGGGTCAGGGACTCCATACTTAGTCATTTGACACCACCCATGTCTCTGTATGTCAAACCATTCAAAAGATATTGGACTTTAACGTATCAGCCAATCAGAAGAAGGGGCGGGGCTAATTTGCACCAATGAGGGTCAGGGACTCGATACTTAGTCATTTGACACCACCCATGTCTCTGTATGTCAAACCATTCAAAAGATATTGGACTTTAACGTATCAGCCAATCAGAAGAAGGGGCGTGGCTAATTTGCACCAATGAGGGTCAGGGACTCGATACTTAGTCATTTGACACCACCCATGTCTCTGTATGTCAAACCATTCAAAAGATATTGGACTATAACGTATCGGCCAATCAGAAGAAGGGGCGGGGCTAATTTGCACCAATGAGGGTCAGGGACTCGATACTTAGTCATTTGACACCACCCATGTCTCTGTATGTCAAACCATTCAAAAGATATTAGACTTTAACGTATCGGCCAATCAGAAGAAGGGGCGTGGCTAATTTGCACCAATGAGGGTCAGGGACTCGATACTTAGTCATTTGACACCACCCATGTCTCTGTATGTCAAACCATTCAAAAGATATTGGACTTTAACGTATGAGCCAATCAGAAGAAGGGGCGTGGCTAATTTGCACCAATGAGGGTCAGGGACTCGATACTTAGTCATTTGACACCACCCATGTCTCTGTATGTCAAACCATTCAAAAGATATTGGACTTTAACGTATCAGCCAATCAGAAGAAGGGGCGTGGCTAATTTGCACCAATGAGGGTCAGGGGCTCGATACTTAGTCATTTGACACCACCCATGTCTCTGTATGTCAAACCATTCAAAAGATATTGGACTTTAACGTATCAGCCAATCAGAAGAAGGGGCGTGGCTAATTTGCACCAATGAGGGTCAGGGGCTCGATACTTAGTCATTTGACACCACCCATGTCTCTGTATGTCAAACCATTCAAAAGATATTGGACTTTAACGTATCAGCCAATCAGAAGAAGGGGCGGGGCTAATGTGCATTCCCTTGGTCATGTGACGAGTTCTGGGTCACATGACCCGGAAGTGTATACTGTATTATGCTGTATATACTGTGGATGGATGGATGGATGGATGATGGATGGATGATGGATGGATGGATGATGGATGGATGATGGATGGATGATGGATGGATGGATGATGGATGGATGATGGATGGATGGATGGATGGATGATGGATGTATGGATGATGGATGGATGATGGATGGATGGATGATGGATGGATGATGGATGGATGATGGATGGATGGATGATGGATGGATGATAGATGGATGGATGATGGATGGATGATGGATGGATGGATGGATGGATGGATGGAGGAATGGATGGATGGATGATGGATGGATGGATGATGGAGGGATGATGGATGGAGGGATGATGGATGGATGGAGGGATGGATGGATGATGGATGGATGATGGATCGATGATGAATGGATGGATGGATGGATGATGGATGGATGGATGGATGATGGATGGATGGATGGATGGATGATGGATGGATGGATGGATGATTGATGGATGGATGGATGGATGATGGATGGATGGATGGATGGAGGGATGGATGGATGATAGATGGATGATGGATGAATGGATGATGGAGGGGTGATGGATGGAGGGATGATGGATGGATGGAGGGATGGATGGATGATGGATGGATGATGAATGGATGATGGATGGATGGATGGATGGATGATGGATGGATGGATGATGGATGGATGGATGATGGATGGATGGATGGATGATGGATGGATGATGGACGGATGATGGATGGATGATGGATGGATGGATGGATGATTGATGGATGGATGGATGATGGATGGATGATGGATGATGGATGGATGATTGATGGATGTATGGATGATGGATGGATGATGGATGGATGGATGATGGATGGATGATGGATGGATGGAGGGATGGATGGATGGATGGATGGATGGATGGATGATGGATGGATGATGGATGGATGGATGATGGAGGGATGATGGATGGAGGGATGATGGATGGATGATGGATGGTTGAGGAGGATGATGAAGGTAGAGGAGGATGGTGAAGGTAGAGGAGGATGATGAAGGTAGAGGATGGTGAAGGTAGAGGAGGATGAAGGTAGAGGATGATGATGAAGGTAGAGGATGATGAAGGTAGAGGAGGATGATGAAGGTAGAGGAGGATGATGAAGGTAGAGGATGATGAAGGTAGAGGATGATGAAGGTAGAGGAGGATGATGAAGGTAGAGGATGATGAAGGTAGAGGATGATGAAGGTAGATGATGATGAAGGTAGAGGATGATGAAGGTCAGGGTTCAGATTTCTCCATTTTCCAGGTTATATTATATTAAGTCTGTACTGACTGAGTCATGTGACCAGTCCTGGGTCACATGACCCAGAAGCCTGCGGGGGAGATGAGTCATCAGAACAGAGAAGCTTCTAGAAACTTCAGAAGCTTACTAGTATATATACAGAGGTCATGATTCAGCTATATTTTCGGTTGTGACAAACCTCAAATCACTCCACTTTGTCATCAAACCGTAGCTCTTAGCAGAAAAATGAAAACATCGTGAGCGACGGAGAACCCAGCAGATTCCGGAAATGTTATTTTCATACAGATATCACTTATAATGTGTTAGTAACGGCAATTCGAAAACAAAAATGAGATTTTTTTTAAGAAAACTTCATTTAACATGGGACTCAATGGAGATCGAGACAGGAATTCCCGTGTCTGTTGGCCCTGCCGTTCCAATTTTGTGCACACCACGCCTGTCAAAGTCACATTATTTGAAACTCAACATCTATGTCTATATTCTGACCAAAAATTATCTGTCTACCTTTTACGGTTTGGCCGTGACCTCGAGTTACAAATAAGAAATCATGTTTTTTTTTCAGTCTAACTACACTCTAGCGAACTGACTCCCGTGCTCTAGATTTGAAAAAAAGTGATTTCCAGTCCTCGCTTGAGTGCTCATATCTTGAAAAGTGTACATTTTAGGAAAAAACAGTCCGGGGTTTGGAGAGAGAAGAGAAGTTTTCCTCCGTTTTGAAGTTTGAATGACGTTTCTACGTCCAAGTATGAGAAAGATACGTGACTCGGAAAAAAGGTGATTTTTTTTTTTTTTTAACCTTCACCGGACATTTCACACCCACAGTGTGAAATGCTGCCCCATACAAATACATGGGAAAATCTTCCCCATTAGTTTGGAAATTTGGAAATGTTTTTGCACTTCGTGCAAAAACTATTCGTGCCATCGTTCTGAAAATCCACAGGACTGTAGGTAAATTCAGGGCCTACAACTTTCTAAATCGGTTCAGAATTTTTCGAGTAACGGTGTGCGAGTGGTGAGGCCCCAAACTTCTCGCAATGCGTTCCGGATGGGGCAAAAAGCGCACGTTTGTGCACGTTGCGCAAAAACGTGCACGCCAATCGCTAATAAAAGTCATACCAATTGATTCCCGATTAAGTCGCACGTTTCTACGTTTTTACTTTTTGAGTTTTCTCAAAGCTGCGCAACTAGTTACGCGCCGAAGTTTATACGGAAGAATATGGAATAATAATAATAAACTAGACAAAATTCCCGGGAAATTTTGAAGTGCCACGGACTACTGCCGGATGATCGCGGGATGCACCCATGAAGGTCAAGGACTCGATACTTAGTCATTTGACACCACCCATGACTCTCTATGTAAAACCATTCAAAAGATATTGGACTATAACATATCGGCCAATCAGAAGAAGGGGCGGGGCTAATTTGCACCAATGAGGGTCAGGGAGTCGATACTTAGTCATTTGACACCACCCATGACTCTCTATGTCAAACCATTCAAAAGATATTGGACTATAACGTATCGGCCAATCAGAAGAAGGGGCGTGGCTAATTTGCACCAATGAGGGTCAGGGACTCCATACTTAGTCATTTGACACCACCCATGTCTCTGTATGTCAAACCATTCAAAAGATATTGGACTTTAACGTATCGGCCAATCAGAAGAAGGGGCGGGGCTAATTTGCACCAATGAGGGTCAGGGACTCCATACTTAGTCATTTGACACCACCCATGTCTCTGTATGTCAAACCATTCAAAAGATATTGGACTTTAACGTATCAGCCAATCAGAAGAAGGGGCGTGGCTAATTTGCACCAATGAGGGTCAGGGACTCGATACTTAGTCATTTGACACCACCCATGTCTCTGTATGTCAAACCATTCAAAAGATATTGGACTATAACGTGTCGGCCAATCAGAAGAAGGGGCGTGGCTAATTTGCACCAATGAGGGTCAGGGACTCGATACTTAGTCATTTTAGGCTATTTTAGGCCACTTAGGCTAATTTGTATATATAATATACAAGTAAATATTTATATGTATAATAATAATAATATACATATATATCCAATGAACCTGTTCCCAGCAGGACTGGGGATCATGTAAGGTCAAAAGGTCAGGGTTCAGATTCCTCCATTTTCCAGGTTATATTACATGAAGTCTGTAATGACTGTGTCATGTGACCAGGTCTGGGTCAGTCTAATCAGCACAGCTGTGCTCTGGTTGTTAGGGGCAACAAGAACCTGATACAGAGGGAGCGGGAATGACAGCTAGATTTTCGGTTGTGACAAACCTCAAATCACTCCACTTTGCGGTCAAACCGTAGCTCTTAGCAGAAAAACAAAGACATCGTGAGAGAGACAGAACCAGGAAGATTCTGACAATCTTAATTTTATTCAGATATTCCTTAAAACGTGTTTGTAACGGCAATTCGAAAACAAAAATGAGATTTTTTTGAAGAAAACTTTTTTTAACATTAGAGTCAATGGAGACAGAGGCAGGAATTGGCATGGCTGTTAATCTCCCCGTTCAAATTTTGTGCACACCACGCCTGTCAAAGTCACAGTTTATGAATCTCAACATCTATGTCTACATTCTGACCAAAAATTATCTTTCTAGCTTTTACGGTTTGCCCGTGAGCTCGAGTTACAAATAAAAATTATGTTCATTTTTTGAAAGTCTCTCGCACTCTGATCAATTAGAACCGCACTGAAGATTTGACAAAAAAGTGATTTCCAGTCCTCGCTTGAGGGCTCATATCTTGAAAAGTGTACATTTTAGGAAAAAACAGTCTGGGGTTTAGAGAGAGAAGAGAAGTTTTCCTCCGTTTTGAAGTTTGAATGACGTTTCTACGTGCAAGTATGAGAAAGATAGGTGACTCAGAAAAAAGGTGATTTTTTTTTTTTTTAACCTCCTCCCACCCACAGTGTGAAATGCTGCCCCATACAAATACATGGTCCCCATTAGTTTGGGAATTTGGAAATGTTTTTGCACTTCGTGCAAAAACTATTCGTGCCATTGTTCTGAAAATCCACAGGACTATAGTTAAATTCAGGGCCTACAACTTTCTAAATCGGTTCATAATTTTTCGAGTAAAGGTTTGCGAGTGGTGAGGCCCCAAAGTTCACGCAATGCGTTCACGATGGGGCAAAAAGCGCACGTTTGTGCACGTTGCGCAAAAACGTGCACGCCAATCGCTAATAAAAGTCATACCCATCGATTCCCGATTAAGGCGCACGTTTCTACGTTTTTACTTTTCGCGTTTTCTCAAAGCTGTGGGACTAGTTACGGGACGAAGTTTATACGGAAGAATATGGAATAAATAATAATAATAAGCCTGAGCAATAGTATGAGTGCCTCGTGCTGCGCACGAGGCACTCCTCCTCCATTGAGCTTGCGCATCTCAATGGAGGAGGAGTGCCACGTGGCGCAGCCGTGGCACTAATAATAATAAGCCTGAGCAATAGTATTAGTGCCTCGTGCTGCGCACGAGGCACTCCTCCTCCATTGAGCTTGCGCATCTCAATGGAGGAGGAGTGCCACGTGGCGCAGCCGTGGCACTAATAATAAATAAGCCTGAGCAATAGTATGAGTGCCTCGTGCTGCGCACGAGGCACTCCTCCTCCATTGAGCTTGCGCATCTCAATGGAGGAGGAGTGCCACGTGGCGCAGCCGTGGCACTAACTAGACCAAAATTCCCGGGAAATTTTGAAGTGCCACGGACTACTGCCGGATGATCGCGGGATGCACCCATGAAGGTCAAGGACTCGATACTTAGTCATTTGACACCACCCATGACTCTCTATGTCAAACCATTCAAAAGATATTGGACTATAACGTATCGGCCAATCAGAAGAAGGGGTGGGGCTAATTTGCACCAATGAGGGTCAGGGACTCGATACTTAGTCATTTGACACCAACCATGTCTCTGTATGTCAAACCATTCAAAAGATATTGGACTTTAACGTATCAGCCTATCAGAAGAAGGGGCGTGGCTAATTTGCACCAATGAGGGTCAGGGACTCGATACTTGGTCATTTGACACCACCCATGTCTCTGTATGTCAAACCATTCAAAAGATATTGGACTATAACGTATCGGCCAATCAGAAGAAGGGGCGTGGCTAATTTGCACCAATGAGGGTCAGGGACTCCATACTTAGTCATTTGACACCACCCATGTCTCTGTATGTCAAACCATTCAAAAGATATTGGACTTTAACGTATCAGCCAATCAGAAGAAGGGGCGGGGCTAATTTGCACCAATGAGGGTCAGGGACTCGATACTTAGTCATTTGACACCACCCATGTCTCTGTATGTCAAACCATTCAAAAGATATTGGACTATAACGTATCGGCCAATCAGAAGAAGGGGCGGGGCTAATTTGCACCAATGAGGGTCAGGGACTCGATACTTAGTCATTTGACACCACCCATGTCTCTGTATGTCAAACCATTCAAAAGATATTGGACTTTAACGTATCAGCCAATCAGAAGAAGGGGCGGGGCTAATTTGCACCAATGAGGGTCAGGGGCTCGATACTTAGTCATTTGACACCACCCATGTCTCTCTATGTCAAACCATTCAAAAGATATTGGACTATAACGTATCGGCCAATCAGAAGAAGGGGCGGGGCTAATATGTATATATAATATACGAATGTAAATATTTATATGTATAATAATAATAATATACATATATATCCCATGAACCTGTCCCCAGCAGGACTGGGGATCATGTAAGGTCAAAAGGTCAGGGTTCAGATTCCTCCATTATCCAAGGTAAAGTATTATGAAGTCTGCATTGAGTGGGTCATGTGACTAGTTCTGGGTCACATGACCCGGAAGTATGGTAGTGTATATTGTATTGGAATGACTCAGCTAGTTCTTCGGATTTGACAAGCCTCAAATAACTTCACCTTGTAATCAAACTGTAGCTCCTAGCAGAAAAACAAAGACATCGTGAGAGAGACAGAACCCGGAAGATTCTGACAATCTTAATTTTATTCAGATATTCCTTAAAATGTGTTAGTAACGGCAATTCGAAAACAAAAATGAGATTTTTTTGAAGAAAACTTATTTTAACATTAGACTTAATGGAGACAGAGGCAGGATTTGGCGTGACTCTTGGCTCCCCCGTTCAAATTTTGTGCACACCACGCCTGTCAAAGTCACATTATTTGAATCTCAACATCTATGTCTACATTCTGACCAAAGATTATCTTTCTAGCTTTTACGGTTCGGCCGTGAGCTCAAGTTACAAATAAAAATTATGGTCATTTTTTCAAAGTCTCTCGCACTCTGATCAATTAGAACCGCACTGAAGATTTGACAAAAAAGTGATTTCCAGTCCTCGCTTGAGGGCTCATATCTTGAAAAGTGTACATTTTAGGAAAAAACAGTCTGGGGTTTAGAGAGAGAAGAGAAGTTTTCCTCCGTTTTGAAGTTTGAATGACGTTTCTACGTGCAAGTATGAGAAAGATAGGTGACTCAGAAAAAAGGTGATTTTTTTTTTTTTAACCTCATCCCACACACAGTGTGAAATGCTGCCCCATACAAATACATGGTCCCCATTAGTTTGGAAATTTGGAAATGTTTTTGCACTTCGTGCAAAAACTATTCGTGCCATCGTTCTGAAAATCCACAGGAATGTAGTTAAATTCAGGGCCTACAACTTTCTAAATCGGTTCATAGTTTTTCGAGTAACGGTGTGCGAGTGGTGAGGCCCCAAAGTTGACGCAATGCGTTCCGGATGGGGCAAAAAGCGCACGTTTGTGCACGTTGCGCAAAAACGTGCACGCCAATCGCTTATAAAAGTCATACCAATTGATTCCCGATTAAGTCGCACGTTTCTACGTTTTTACTTTTTGAGTTTTCTCAAAGCTGTGCGACTAGTTACGCGCCGAAGTTTATACGGAAGAATATGGAATAAATAATAAATAATAAGCCTGAGCAATAGTATTAGTGCCTCGTGCTGCGCACGAGGCACTCCTCCTCCATTGAGCTTGCGCATCTCAATGGAGGAGGCGTGCCACGTGGCGCAGCCGTGGCACTAATAATAAGCCTGAGCAATAGTATGAGTGCCTCGTGCTGCGCACGAGGCACTCCTCCTCCATTGAGCTTGCGCATCTCAATGGAGGAGGAGTGCCACGTGGCGCAGCCGTGGCACTAATAATAATAAGCCTGAGCAATAGTATGAGTGCCTCGTGCTGCGCACGAGGCACTCCTCCTCCATTGAGCTTGCGCATCTCAATGGAGGAGGAGTGCCACGTGGCGCAGCCGTGGCACTAATAAATAAATAAGCCACCCATGTCTCTGTATGTCAAACCATTCAAAAGATATTGGACTTTAACGTATCAGCCAATCAGAAGAAGGGGCGTGGCTAATTTGCACCAATGAGGGTCAGGGACTCGATACTTAGTCATTTGACACCACCCATGTCTCTGTATGTCAAACCATTCAAAAGATATTGGACTATAACGTGTCGGCCAATCAGAAGAAGGGGCGTGGCTAATTTGCACCAATGAGGGTCAGGGACTCGATACTTAGTCATTTTAGGCTATTTTAGGCCACTTAGGCTAATTTGTATATATAATATACAAGTAAATATTTATATGTATAATAATAATAATATACATATATATCCAATGAACCTGTTCCCAGCAGGACTGGGGATCATGTAAGGTCAAAAGGTCAGGGTTCAGATTCCTCCATTTTCCAGGTTATATTACATGAAGTCTGTAATGACTGTGTCATGTGACCAGGTCTGGGTCAGTCTAATCAGCACAGCTGTGCTCTGGTTGTTAGGGGCAACAAGAACCTGATACAGAGGGAGCGGGAATGACAGCTAGATTTTCGGTTGTGACAAACCTCAAATCACTCCACTTTGCGGTCAAACCGTAGCTCTTAGCAGAAAAACAAAGACATCGTGAGAGAGACAGAACCAGGAAGATTCTGACAATCTTAATTTTATTCAGATATTCCTTAAAACGTGTTTGTAACGGCAATTCGAAAACAAAAATGAGATTTTTTTGAAGAAAACTTTTTTTAACATTAGAGTCAATGGAGACAGAGGCAGGAATTGGCATGGCTGTTAATCTCCCCGTTCAAATTTTGTGCACACCACGCCTGTCAAAGTCACAGTTTATGAATCTCAACATCTATGTCTACATTCTGACCAAAAATTATCTTTCTAGCTTTTACGGTTTGCCCGTGAGCTCGAGTTACAAATAAAAATTATGTTCATTTTTTGAAAGTCTCTCGCACTCTGATCAATTAGAACCGCACTGAAGATTTGACAAAAAAGTGATTTCCAGTCCTCGCTTGAGGGCTCATATCTTGAAAAGTGTACATTTTAGGAAAAAACAGTCTGGGGTTTAGAGAGAGAAGAGAAGTTTTCCTCCGTTTTGAAGTTTGAATGACGTTTCTACGTGCAAGTATGAGAAAGATAGGTGACTCAGAAAAAAGGTGATTTTTTTTTTTTTTAACCTCCTCCCACCCACAGTGTGAAATGCTGCCCCATACAAATACATGGTCCCCATTAGTTTGGGAATTTGGAAATGTTTTTGCACTTCGTGCAAAAACTATTCGTGCCATTGTTCTGAAAATCCACAGGACTATAGTTAAATTCAGGGCCTACAACTTTCTAAATCGGTTCATAATTTTTCGAGTAAAGGTTTGCGAGTGGTGAGGCCCCAAAGTTCACGCAATGCGTTCACGATGGGGCAAAAAGCGCACGTTTGTGCACGTTGCGCAAAAACGTGCACGCCAATCGCTAATAAAAGTCATACCCATCGATTCCCGATTAAGGCGCACGTTTCTACGTTTTTACTTTTCGCGTTTTCTCAAAGCTGTGGGACTAGTTACGGGACGAAGTTTATACGGAAGAATATGGAATAAATAATAATAATAAGCCTGAGCAATAGTATGAGTGCCTCGTGCTGCGCACGAGGCACTCCTCCTCCATTGAGCTTGCGCATCTCAATGGAGGAGGAGTGCCACGTGGCGCAGCCGTGGCACTAATAATAATAAGCCTGAGCAATAGTATTAGTGCCTCGTGCTGCGCACGAGGCACTCCTCCTCCATTGAGCTTGCGCATCTCAATGGAGGAGGAGTGCCACGTGGCGCAGCCGTGGCACTAATAATAAATAAGCCTGAGCAATAGTATGAGTGCCTCGTGCTGCGCACGAGGCACTCCTCCTCCATTGAGCTTGCGCATCTCAATGGAGGAGGAGTGCCACGTGGCGCAGCCGTGGCACTAACTAGACCAAAATTCCCGGGAAATTTTGAAGTGCCACGGACTACTGCCGGATGATCGCGGGATGCACCCATGAAGGTCAAGGACTCGATACTTAGTCATTTGACACCACCCATGACTCTCTATGTCAAACCATTCAAAAGATATTGGACTATAACGTATCGGCCAATCAGAAGAAGGGGTGGGGCTAATTTGCACCAATGAGGGTCAGGGACTCGATACTTAGTCATTTGACACCAACCATGTCTCTGTATGTCAAACCATTCAAAAGATATTGGACTTTAACGTATCAGCCTATCAGAAGAAGGGGCGTGGCTAATTTGCACCAATGAGGGTCAGGGACTCGATACTTGGTCATTTGACACCACCCATGTCTCTGTATGTCAAACCATTCAAAAGATATTGGACTATAACGTATCGGCCAATCAGAAGAAGGGGCGTGGCTAATTTGCACCAATGAGGGTCAGGGACTCCATACTTAGTCATTTGACACCACCCATGTCTCTGTATGTCAAACCATTCAAAAGATATTGGACTTTAACGTATCAGCCAATCAGAAGAAGGGGCGGGGCTAATTTGCACCAATGAGGGTCAGGGACTCGATACTTAGTCATTTGACACCACCCATGTCTCTGTATGTCAAACCATTCAAAAGATATTGGACTATAACGTATCGGCCAATCAGAAGAAGGGGCGGGGCTAATTTGCACCAATGAGGGTCAGGGACTCGATACTTAGTCATTTGACACCACCCATGTCTCTGTATGTCAAACCATTCAAAAGATATTGGACTTTAACGTATCAGCCAATCAGAAGAAGGGGCGGGGCTAATTTGCACCAATGAGGGTCAGGGGCTCGATACTTAGTCATTTGACACCACCCATGTCTCTCTATGTCAAACCATTCAAAAGATATTGGACTATAACGTATCGGCCAATCAGAAGAAGGGGCGGGGCTAATATGTATATATAATATACGAATGTAAATATTTATATGTATAATAATAATAATATACATATATATCCCATGAACCTGTCCCCAGCAGGACTGGGGATCATGTAAGGTCAAAAGGTCAGGGTTCAGATTCCTCCATTATCCAAGGTAAAGTATTATGAAGTCTGCATTGAGTGGGTCATGTGACTAGTTCTGGGTCACATGACCCGGAAGTATGGTAGTGTATATTGTATTGGAATGACTCAGCTAGTTCTTCGGATTTGACAAGCCTCAAATAACTTCACCTTGTAATCAAACTGTAGCTCCTAGCAGAAAAACAAAGACATCGTGAGAGAGACAGAACCCGGAAGATTCTGACAATCTTAATTTTATTCAGATATTCCTTAAAATGTGTTAGTAACGGCAATTCGAAAACAAAAATGAGATTTTTTTGAAGAAAACTTATTTTAACATTAGACTTAATGGAGACAGAGGCAGGATTTGGCGTGACTCTTGGCTCCCCCGTTCAAATTTTGTGCACACCACGCCTGTCAAAGTCACATTATTTGAATCTCAACATCTATGTCTACATTCTGACCAAAGATTATCTTTCTAGCTTTTACGGTTCGGCCGTGAGCTCAAGTTACAAATAAAAATTATGGTCATTTTTTCAAAGTCTCTCGCACTCTGATCAATTAGAACCGCACTGAAGATTTGACAAAAAAGTGATTTCCAGTCCTCGCTTGAGGGCTCATATCTTGAAAAGTGTACATTTTAGGAAAAAACAGTCTGGGGTTTAGAGAGAGAAGAGAAGTTTTCCTCCGTTTTGAAGTTTGAATGACGTTTCTACGTGCAAGTATGAGAAAGATAGGTGACTCAGAAAAAAGGTGATTTTTTTTTTTTTAACCTCATCCCACACACAGTGTGAAATGCTGCCCCATACAAATACATGGTCCCCATTAGTTTGGAAATTTGGAAATGTTTTTGCACTTCGTGCAAAAACTATTCGTGCCATCGTTCTGAAAATCCACAGGAATGTAGTTAAATTCAGGGCCTACAACTTTCTAAATCGGTTCATAGTTTTTCGAGTAACGGTGTGCGAGTGGTGAGGCCCCAAAGTTGACGCAATGCGTTCCGGATGGGGCAAAAAGCGCACGTTTGTGCACGTTGCGCAAAAACGTGCACGCCAATCGCTTATAAAAGTCATACCAATTGATTCCCGATTAAGTCGCACGTTTCTACGTTTTTACTTTTTGAGTTTTCTCAAAGCTGTGCGACTAGTTACGCGCCGAAGTTTATACGGAAGAATATGGAATAAATAATAAATAATAAGCCTGAGCAATAGTATTAGTGCCTCGTGCTGCGCACGAGGCACTCCTCCTCCATTGAGCTTGCGCATCTCAATGGAGGAGGCGTGCCACGTGGCGCAGCCGTGGCACTAATAATAAGCCTGAGCAATAGTATGAGTGCCTCGTGCTGCGCACGAGGCACTCCTCCTCCATTGAGCTTGCGCATCTCAATGGAGGAGGAGTGCCACGTGGCGCAGCCGTGGCACTAATAATAATAAGCCTGAGCAATAGTATGAGTGCCTCGTGCTGCGCACGAGGCACTCCTCCTCCATTGAGCTTGCGCATCTCAATGGAGGAGGAGTGCCACGTGGCGCAGCCGTGGCACTAATAAATAAATAAGCCTGAGCAATAGTATGAGTGCCTCGTGCTGCGCACGAGGCACTCCTCCTCCATTGAGCTTGCGCATCTCAATGGAGGAGGCGTGCCACGTGGCGCAGCCGTGGCACTAATAAGCCTGAGCAATAGTATGAGTGCCTCGTGCTGCGCACGAGGCACTCCTCCTCCATTGAGCTTGCGCATCTCAATGGAGGAGGAGTGCCACGTGGCGCAGCCGTGGCACTAACTAGAAAATTTCTGGAAATTTTGATATGGGCATGCCCTACGGCCCATTCGACCCCTCTCGCTGCTCTGGTTTGGGGCTGTAGTGGTTGTGTTCGTGGTGGTTCTATGTCAGTTTGAGGTGTTTACAGTTGTATTGCATTCATTCCTGTGCTCCCAATAGTTATTAAAGGCGTGCGCTTTTTGGCGTCTAGCGCCCCCCACGGTGACACTTTTGACTGAAAAAAGTAATGCCCATCGAGGCAACATGGAGACGCATCTAACGATGTATGCCATGAATGGGTGCACGTTGCGGTTCAGGCTACATTAATGGATAGGTTTTTGTTTCACAGTGGTAAATAAACCCATCCGAATGAATGGGGCCATTTGGCATGGATTTTGACATAAAATTTCCTTAAATAACAGCTTCATGAAATTTGAATATGTTGAAGTCCACAGCGTGCCGAGTCGGGGAACATTTGTGGGATGTCTCTATGATAATCTGTTGCCTAGCAACAAGCGTCCAAAGTCAAACGGAAATAAAGAGAAATATGAAAGGTCATTATCGCAAAAAGTGTAATAATTGGCATAATGAGCTTGTACGGTGCGTTAGTGCCAATCGGGCCGAGTGTTTGAAAGTTTAAACGATGTCTCTACGATAAAGTCTGGCCGAGCAATAAACGTTCGAATTTTTGCCTTTTTTTTTGCTTTTTGGCATCTAGCGTTGCCACGGTAACACTTTCGACTGAGAAAAGTAATGCCCATCGAGGCACGATCGAGACGCATCCAACGATGTATGCCATGCATGGGTGCACGTTCCGGTCTGGGCAGCATTAACAGATGTTTTATTCACATGCTCCCCCATACAAATGCATAGGTTTTTGTTGCCATGGTAACAAGCTCCATAGGATAGAATGGGACAATTAGGCTTCAATATCTCAAAAGCTGTAAACGACAGCGTAATGAGACATTAGTATGTTGTAGTCCACAGCAACTCGAGTCTTTTAACGTTAAATTAAAGTCTCTACGATATCGTGTTGCCGCGCAACAAGCGTCCGAAATTCCGTTAGCATCAAAATTCGCAAAGTGGAATACCTCAAAAACCGTAATAGCAAGCTTGACGAGACTAAAATATGTTGCAGTACAAAGCGTCCCGGGTTTGTCAATGTTGTAATGATGTCTGTACGATAAACCGTTGCCTAGCAACAAACGTCCAAAATAAAAGGGATTTTTTTTTTAAATTGAAAGTTAAATATCGCAAAAACCGTAATAACTAGAATGATGAAGTTGTATGGTCCTTTAAAGACTATCGGGCCGAGTGTTTCAAAGTTTGAACGATGTCTCTACGATAAAGTTCGGCCGAGCAATAAGCGCGGGAATTTTCGCCTTATTTTTTGCTTTTTGGCAACTAGCGTTGCCACGGTAACCCCTATTACTGAGAAAAGTAATACCCATCGAATCACGATGGAGACGCATCCAACGATGTATGCCATGCATGGGTGCACATTGCGGTTCGGGCCGTATTAACGGACGAAAAAAAGTGCGGAATAATAATAATAAAAAAAGGGAAACCTTTCTGTATACTAATATATCGCCTTCATTTTTCAGGTTTTTCGGGCCGTGTTTCACTTTTGGGGGATTTTTCTTTTCCACATCAGAGCGGGGTCATGCTGTACACCCGCTGGTGCGCTGTGGGACTTTTGAGACTTTAGCTTGTTAGCAAAATGCTAGCAACATTGCCTTTTGGGCCATTCTGGACGATTGCAATATGGTCATGCCACTACTTGGCATGCCCATAATAATAATAAGAAAAGGGAAACCTTTCTAGATACTAATTTAACGCCTTCATTTTTCAGGTTTTCTCGGCCGTTTTTCATTTTTTGGGGATTTTTTTTTTCCACAACAGAGCGGGGTCATGCTTTATACCCGCTGGTGCGCAGTGGGACCTTTGCGACTTTAGCATGTTAGCAAAACGCTAGCAACATTGCCTTTTGGGCCATTCTGGACGATTGCAATATGGTCATGCCACTACTTGGCATGCCCATAATTAAAGCTGCAAGCAGCGATGAACGGGCCCTCGCACTCACGGCCACCGCCCCCCATAAGCATATCAGAAAAGACACCACCCATGACTTCCTATGTCAAACCATTCAAAAGTTATAGCAGAAAAAAGGGACAACCAATCAGAAGAAGGGGCGGGGCTAATTCAGGCCAATGAAGGTCAAGGACTCCATACAGCATCTGATGACACCACCCAGGACTCTCTATGTCAAACCATTCCAATGTTATAGCAGAAAATCGGGAAAACCAATCAGAAGAAGGGGCGGGGCTAATTAAGGCCAACGAAGCTTAAGGACTCATTACAGAGTCCCATGACACCACCCACAACTTCCTATGTCAAACCATTCAAAAGTTATGGCAGATAAAAGTATTCTAGGGGGCGCTGTTGAGCCGTTAAGCAACGCCCATTAATGCAAACCATGAAATATCAAATTTATCGCCAAGTCTGGCTTGCATGCAAAATTTGGTGACTTTTGGAGACCTATCAAATATGGACCAATCACATGAAGGGGGGGCGCGCCTTTTGGCGTCTAGCATCGCCACGGTAACACTTTTGAAAGAGAAAAGTAATGCGTGGTGTCGCAGGATGTAGACGCACATTTTGATGTATAACACATCTGGGTGCACGTTACGGTTCGGGCTGAATTAACTGCCGAAGGAATGGCATAAATTTCGCCAAAATGACACAATTTATTCAAAATGGCCGACATCCTGTTCGGTTTCGGCCATGGCTCCAAGAGACTTTTCTTTAAGTTGTTCCATAATACAGGTGTGTAGCGATTTTCGTGCATGTACATCAAACCGTATTGTGGGGCTTGAGGCACAAAGTTTTCCGGGGGGCGCTGTTGAGCCATTTTGCCATGCCCATTAATGCAAACCATGAAATATCAAATTTATCGCCAGGCCTGTCTTACATGCCAAATTTGGTGCCTTTTGGGGAACTATCAAATATGGACCAATCAGATGAAGGGGGGGTGCGCTTGTTGGCGACTTGCGTCGCCACGGTAACACTTTTCAAAGAGAAAAGTAATGCGTGTAGTCGCAGGATGGAGACGCACATTTTGATGTATAACACATCTGGGTTCACGATACGGTTCGGGCTGAATTAACTCTCGAAGGAATGGCATATATTGCTCCAAAATTACGCAATTAATTCAGAATGTTCAAAATGGCCGACTTCCTGTTCGGTTTCGGCCATGGCGCCAAGAGACTTTTCTTTTAGTTGCGACATGATACAGGAGTGTACCAATTTTCGTTCATGTACGTCAAACCGTATTATGGGGCTTGAGGCGCAAAGTTTTTTATGTCTGAACCAACCAGATGAAGGGTGGGCGCGCTTTTTGGCGTCTAGCGTCGCCACGGTAACGCTTTTGAAAGAGAAAAGTAATGCGTGTGGTCGCAGGAGGGAGACGCACATTTTGATGTATAACACACCTGGGTGCACGTTACGGTTCGGGCTGAATTAACTGTCGAAGGAATGGCATAAATTGCGCCAAAGTGACACGATTAATTCAAAATGGCCGAAATCCTGTTCGGTTTCGGGCATGTCTCCAAGAGACTTTTCTTTAAGTTCGGACATGATACAGGTGTGTATCGATTTTCGTCCATGTACGTCAACCCGTACCGTGGGGCTTGAGGCACGAAGTTTTCAAGGGGGCGCTGTTGAGCCATTTTACCACGCCCATTAATGCAAACCATGAAATATCAAATTTTTCGCCAGGCCTGACTTGAGTGCAAAATTTGGTGACTTTTTGGGCACGTTTAGGGGGGCAAAAAGGCCTTCCTTTTGTCAGGAAAATAATAATAATAAAAATTCCTGCAAATACAATAGGGCCTTCGCACTGCAAGTGCTCGGGCCCTAATAATAACGCGAAGAATTCCTACAGATACAATAGGGCCTTCGCACTGAAGGTGCTCGGGCCCTAATAATAAAAATTCCTGCAAATACAATAGGGCCTTCGCACTGCAAGTGCTCGGGCACCCATTAAAAATTCCTGCAAATACAATAGGGCCTTCGCACTGAAGGTGCTCGGGCCCTAATAAAAATTCCTGCAAATACAATAGGGCCTTCGCACTGCAAGTGCTCGGGCCCTAATAAAAAATCCTGCAAATACAATAGGGCCTTCGCACTGAAGGTGCTCGGGCCCTAATAATAATAATAAAAAAAATACAAATAATTCCTACAGATACAATAGGGCCTTCGCACTGCAAGTGCTCGGGCCCTAATAATAATAATAATAATAATAAAAATTCCTGCAAATACAATAGGGCCTTCGCACTGAAGGTGCTCGGGCCCTAATAATAATAATAATAATAAAAATTCCTGCAAATACAATAGGGCCTTCGCACTGCAAGTGCTCGGGCCCTAATTAAAGCTGCAAGCAGCGATGAACGGGCCTTCGCACTCACGGCCACCGCCCCCCATAAGCATATCAGAAATGACACCACCCACGACTCTCTATGTCAAACCATTCAAAAGTTATAGCAGAAAAAAGGGACAACCAATCAGAAGAAGGAGCGGGGCTAATTCAGTCCAATGAAGCTCAAGGACTCCATACAGAGTCCCATGACGCCACCCACGACTCTTTATGTCAAACCTTTCCAAAGTTATGGCAGAGAATAGTATTCTAGGGGGCGCTGTTGAGCCGTTAGGCCACGCCCATTAATGCAAACCATGAAATATCAAATTTATCGCCAGGCCTGGCTTGCATTAAAAATTTGGTGACTTTTGGAGAACTATCAAATATGGACCAATCAGATCAAGGGGAGGCGCGCTTTTTGGCATCTAGCGTCGTCACGGTAACACTTTTGAAAGAGAAAAGTAATGCGCATAGTCGCAAGATGGAGACGCACATTTTGATGTATAACACACCTGGGTGCACGTTACGGTTCGGGCCGTATTTATTGTCGAAGGAATGGCATAAATTGCGTACAAATTTACACAATTATTTCAAAATGGCCGACTTCCTGTTCGGTTTCGGCCATGGCGCCAAGAGACTTCTCTTTAAGTTGTGCCATGATACAGGTGTGTAGCGATTTTCGTGCATGTACGTGAAACCGTATTGTGGGGCTTGAGGCACAAAGTTTTCCGTGGGGCGCTGTTGAGCCATTTTGCCACGCCCATTAATACAAACCATGAAATATCAAATTTATCGCCAGGCCTGACTTGCATGCAAAATTTGGTGACTTTTGGGGAACTATCAAATATGGACCAATCAGATGAAGGGGAAAGTAATGCGTGTAGTCGCAGGATGGAGACGCACATTTTGATGTATAACACATCTGGGTTCACGATACGGTTAGGGCCGTATTAATTCTCGAAGGAATGGCATATATTGCTCCAAAATTACGTGATAAATTCAGAATGTTCAAAATGGCCGACTTCCTGTTCGGTTTCGGCCATGGTGCCAAGAGACTTTTCTTTAAGTAGCAACATGATACAGATGTGTACCGATTTTCGTTCATGTACGTCAAACCGTATTATGGGGCTTGAGGCGCAAAGTTTTTTCTGTCTGAACCAATCAGATGAAGGGTGGGCGCGCTTTTTGGCTTCTAGCGTCGCCAAGGTAACGCTTTTGAAAGAGAAAAGTAATGCGTGGTGTCGGAGGATGGAGACGCACATTTTGATGTATAACACACTTGGGTGCACGTTACGGTTCGGGCCGTATTAACTGCCGAAGGAATGGCATGAATTTCGCCAAAATGACACGATTAATTCAAAATGGCCGACATCCTGTTCGGTTTCGGGCATGACTCCAAGAGACTTTTCTTTAAGTTGTGTACTGATACAGGTGTGTACCGATTTTCGTGCATGTACGTCAAACCGTATCGTGGGGCTTGAGGCACAAAGTTTTCAAGGGGGCGCTGTTGAGCCATTTTGCCACGCCCATTAATGCAAACCATTAAATATAAAATTTTTCGCCAGGCCTGGCTTGCATGCAAAATATGGTGACTTTTTGGGCACGTTTAGGGGGGCAAAAAGGCCCTCCTTTCGTAAAAAAAAAAATAATAATAATCAAAGCTGCAAGCAGCGATGAACGGGCCCTCGCACTCACGGCCACCGCCCCCCATAAGCATATCAGAAACGACACCAGCCACGACTTCCTACGTCAAACCATTCAAAAGTTATAGCAGAAAAAAGGGACAACCAATCAGAAGAAGGGGGGGGGGGGGGCTAATTCAGGCCAATGAAGGTCAAGGACTCCATACAGAATCTGATGACACCACCCACGACTTCCTATCTCAAACCATTCAAAAGTTATAGCAGAAAAAAGGGACAACCAATCAGAAGTAGGGGGGGGGGCTAATTCAGGCCAATGAAGGTCAAGGACTCCATACAGAATCTGATGACACCACCCACGACTCTCTATGTCAAACCATTCCAAAGTTATAGCAGAAAATCGGGACAACCAATCAGAAGAAGGGGTGGGGCTAATTCAGGCCAATGAAGGTCAAGGACTCCATACAGAATCTGATGACACCACCCACGACTCTTTATGTCAAACCATTCAAAAGTTATGGCAGAGAAAAGTTTTCTAGGGGGCGCTGTTGAGCCGTTAGGCCACGCCCATTAATGTAAACCATGAAATATCAAATTTATCACCAAGTCTGGCTTGCATGCAAAATTTGGTGACTTTTTGAGCACTATCAAATATGGACCAATCAGATGAAGGGGACGAGCGCTTTTTCGCGTCTAGCGTCGCCACGGTAACACTTTTGAAAGAGAAAAGTAATGCGCGCAGTCGCAAGATGGAGACGCACATTTTGATGTAAAAAAAACACAAAAATTGCTGACAAAACTTTCAGCTCCGAGCGGGGATTGAACTCACTATCTCTGACACTAAAGACAGCAATGCCCTTGCTGAGCTATAACTCAGGTACTCCTTTGCTTTTGACTTACTGCTTTATGACAGACCAATATAGCGATAAAATGTAGCTGAGTCTGGAAATATTTTTTCCTAATTTTTTGAATATTTGTAAGGTGTAAATATTAGTAAAACACTACTATTAAATATTATTACTTTTTATGCATCCATTCTGCCGAGGTTCTAACCGGGCTGAGCACGGGACTATTTCTGACGTCACCACATTACAGGCAGCTGATTGGTCGGGGGGCGGGGCCGTCATCACCCTACTCGCCACTGATTGGTCGGGGGGCGGGGCCGTCATCACCCTACTCGCCACTGATTGGTCGGGGGGCGGGGCCGGCAGACGTTTGAATCAGGAAGCGGGAGTCAGCGCGAGAGAGACTGGCGGCTCGCGGCGATTTTATTATTAAAAAAAGGACAACCAATCAGAAGAAGGGGCGGGGCTAATTAAGGCCAACGAAGCTTGAGGACTCATTACAGAGTCCCATGACATCACCCACAACTTCCTATGTCAAACCATTCAAAAGTTATGGCAGATAAAAGTATTCTAGGGGGCGCTGTTGAGCCGTTAGGCCACGCCCATTAATGCAAACCATGAAATATCAAATTTATCACCAAGCCTGGCTTGCATGCAAAATTTGGTGACTTTTGGAGAACTATCAAATATGGACCAATCACATGAAGGGGGGGCGCGCCTTTTGGCGTCTAGCGTCGCCACGGTAACACTTTTGAAAGAGAAAAGTAATGCGTGTAGTCGCAGGATGGAGACGCACATTTTGATGTATAACACATCTGGGTTCACGATACGGTTCGGGCTGAATTAATTCTCGAAGGAATGGCATATATTGCTCCAAAATTACGCAATTAATTCAGAATGTTCAAAATGGCCGACTTCCTGTTCGGTTTGGGCCATGGCGCCAAGAGACTTTTCTTTTAGTTTCGACATGATACAGGTGTGTACCGATTTTCGTTCATGTACGTCAAACCGTATTATGGGGCTTGAGGCACAAAGTTTTTTCTGTCGAAACAATCAGATGAAGGGGGGGCGCGCTTTTTGGCGTCTAGCGTCGCCACGGTAGCGCTTTTGAAAGAGAAAAGTAATGCGTGGTGTCGGAGGATGGAGACGCACATTTTGATGTATAACACACCTGGGTGCACGTTACGGTTCGGGCCGTATTAACTGCCGAAGGAAGGCATACATTTCGCCAAAATGACACGATTAATTCAAAATGGCCGACTTCCTGTTCGGTTTCTCGACATGACGCCCAGAGACTTTTCTTTAAGTTGGGCCATGATACAGGTGTGTACCGATTTTCGTGCATGTACGTCAAACCGTATCGTGGGGCTTGAGGCACAAAGTTTTCAAGGGGGCGCTGTTGAGCCATTTTGTCACGCCCATTAAAGCAAACCATTAAATATCAAATTTTTCGCCAGGCCTGGCTTGCATGCAAAATTTGGTGACTTTTTGGGCACGTTTAGGGGGGCAAAAAGGCCCTCCTTTCGTCAGAAAAATAATAATAATAATAATTAAAGCTGCAAGCAGCGATGAACGGGCCCTCGCACTCACGGCCACCGCCCCCCATAAGTATCAGAAATGACACCACCCACGACTTCCTATGTCAAACCATTGAAAAGTTATAGCAGAAAAAAGGGACAACCAATCAGAAGAAGGGGCGGGGCTAATTAAGGCCAACAAAGCTTAAGGACTCATTACAGAGTCCCATGACACCACCCACGACTTCCTATGTCAAACCATTCAAAAGTTATAGCAGAAAAAAGGGACAACCAATCAGAAGAAGGGGCGGGGCTAATTTAAGCCAATGAAGGTCAAGGGCTCCATAAAGAATCTGATGACACCACCCACGACTCTCTATGTCAAACCATTCCAAAGTTATAGCAGAAAATCGGGACAACCAATCAGAAGAAGGGGCGGGGCTAATTAAGGCTAACGAAGCTTGAGGACTCATTACAGAGTCCCATGACACCACCCACGACATCCTATGTCAAACAATTAAAATGTTATAGCAGAAAAAAGGGACAACCAATGACAAGAAGGGGCGGGGCTAATTCAGGCCAATGAAGGTCAAGGACTCCATACAGAATCTTATGACACCACCCAGGACTCTCTATGTCAAACCATTCCAAAGATATAGCAGAAAATCGGGACAACCAATCAGAAGAAGGGGCGGGGCTAATTAAGGCCAACGAAGCTTAAGGACTCATTACAGAATCCCATGACACCACCCACAACTTCCTATGTCAAACCATTCAAAAGTTATAGCAGAAAAAAGGGACAACCAATCAGAAGAAGGGGCGGGGCTAATTAAGGCCAACGAAGCTTAAGGACTCATTACAGAGTCCCATGACACCACCCACAACTCTCTATGTCAAACCATTCAAAAGTTATGGCAGAGAAAAGTATTCTAGGGGGCGCTGTTGAGCCGTTAGGCCACGCCCATTAATGCAAACCATGAAATATCAAATGTATCGCCAAGTCTGGCTTGCATGCAAAATTTGGTGACTTTTGGAGAACTATCAAATATGGACCAATCACATGAAGGGGGGGCACGCCTTTTGGCGTCTAGCGTTGCCACGGTAACACTTTTGAAATAGAAAAGTAATGCGTGGTGTCGCAGGATGTAGACGCACATTTTGATGTATAACACACCTGGGGGCACGTTACGGTTCGGGCTGAATTAACTGCCGAAGGAATGGCATAAATTTCGCCAAGATGACACAATGTATTCAAAATGGCCGACATCCTGTTCGGTTTCGGCCATGGCTCCAAGAGACTTTTCTTTAAGTTGTGCCATGATACAGGTGTGTAACGATTTTCGTGCATGTACGTCAAACCGTATTGTGGGGCTTGAGGCACAAAGTTTTCCGGGGGGCGCTGTTGAGCCATTTTGCCACGCCCATTAATGCAAACCATGAAATATCAAATTTATCGCCAGGCCTGGCTTGCATGCCAAATTTGGTGCCTTTTGGGGAACTATCAAATATGGACCAATCAGATGAAGGGGGGGTGCGCTTGTTGGCGTCTAGCGTCGCCACGGTAACACTTTTGAAAGAGAAAAGTAATGCGTGTAGTCGCAGGATGGAGACGCACATTTTGATGTATAACACATCTGGGTTCACGATACGGTTCGGGCTGAATTAACTCTCGAAGGAATGGCATATATTGCTCCAAAATTACGCAATTAATTCAGAATGTTCAAAATGGCCGACTTCCTGTTCGGTCTGGGCCATGGCGCCAAGAGACTTTTCTTTTAGTTTCGACATGATACAGGTGTGTACCGATTTTCGTTCATGTACGTCAAACCGTATTATGGGGCTTGAGGCACAAAGTTTTTTCTGTCGAAACAATCAGATGAAGGGTGGGCGCGCTTTTTGGCGTCTAGCGTCGCCACGGTAACGCTTTTGAAAGAGAAAAGTAATGCGTGTTGTCGCAGGATGGAGACGCACATTTTGATGTATAACACACTTGGGGGCACATTACGGTTCGGGCTGAATTAACTTTCGAAGGAATGGCATAAATTTCGCCAAAATGACACGACTAATTCAAAATGGCCGACATCCTGTTCGGTTTCGGGCATGACCCCAAGAGACTTTTGTTTAAGTTGTCCCATGATACAGGTGTGTACCGATTTTCGTGCATGTACGCCAAACCGTATCGTGGGGCTTGAGGCACAAAGTTTTCAAGGGGGCGCTGTTGAGCCATTTTGCCACGCCCATTAATGCAAACCTTTAAATATCAAATTTTTCGCCAGGCCTGACTAGGGTGCAAAATTTGGTGACTTTTTGGGCATGTTAAGGGGGGCAAAAAGGCCTTCACTTTGTCAGGAAAATAATAATAATTAAAGCTGCAAGCAGCGATGAACGGGCCCTCACACTCACGGCCACCGCCCCCCATAAGCATATCAGAAATGACACCACCCACGACTTCCTATGTCAAACCATTCAAAAGTTATAGTAGAAAAAAGGGACAACCAATCAGAAGAAGGGGCGGGGCTAATTCAGGCCAATGAAGGTCAAGGACTCATTACAGAGTCCCATGACACCGCACGACTCTCTATGTCAAAACATTCAAATGTTATAGCAGGAAATAGGGACAACCCATCAGAAGAAGGGGCGGGGCTAATTTTCACCAATTATGGTCAAGGACTCTATACCGAGTCCCATGACACCACCCACGACTCTTTATGTCAAACCTTTCAAAAGTTATGGCAGAGAAAAGTATTCTAGGGGGCGCTGTTGAGCCGTTAGGCCACGCCCATTAATGCAAACCATGAAATATGAAATTTATCGCCAGGCCTGGCTTGCATGTAAAATTTGGTGACTTTTGGAGAACTATCAAATATGGACCAATCAGATGAAGGGGACGCGCGCTTTTTCGCGTCTAGCGTCGCCACGGTAACACTTTTGAAAGAGAAAAGTAATGCGCGTAGTCGCAAGATGAAGACGCATATTTTGATGTATAACACACCTGGGTGCACGTTACGGTTCGGGCCGTATTAATTGATGAAGGAATGGCATAAATTGCGCCAAAATTACACAATAAATTAAAAATGGCTGACTTCCTGTTCGGTTTCGGCCATGGCGCCAAGAGACTTTTCTTTAAGTTGCAACATGATACAGGTGTGTACCGATTTTCGTGCATGTACATCAAACGGTATTGTGGGGCTTGAGGCACAAAGTTTTCCGGGGGGCGCTGTTGAGCCATTTTGCCACGCCCATTAATGTAAACCATGAAATATCAAATTTATCGCCAGGCCTGACTTGCATGCAAAATTTGGTGACTTTTGGGGAACTATCAAATATGGACCAATCAGATGAAGGGGGGCGCGCTTGTTGGCATCTAGCGCAGCCATGTTAACACTTTTGAAAGAGAAAAGTAATGCGCGTAGTCGCAGGATGGAGACGCACATTTTGATGTATAACACACCTGGGTGCACGTTACGGTTCAGGCCGTATTAATTCTCGAAGGAATGGCTCATATTGCTCCAAAATTACGCGATTAATTCAGAATGTTTAAAATGGCCGACTTCCTGTTTGGTTTCGGCCATGGCGCCAAGAGACTTTTCTTTAAGTTGCGACATGATACAGGTGTGTACCGATTTTCGTTCATGTACGTCACACCGTATTCTGGGGCTTGAGGCGCAAAGTTTTTTCGGTCTGAACCAACCAGATGAAGGGTGGGCGCGCTTTTTGGCGTCTAGCGTCGCCACGGTAACGCTTTTGAAAGAGAAAAGTAATGCGTGTTGTCGCAGGATGGAGACGCACATTTTGATGTATAACACACTTGGGGGCACGTTACGGTTCGGGCCGTATTAACTGCCGAAGGAATGGCATAAATTGCGCCAAAGTGACACGATTAATTCAAAATGGCTGACTTTCTGTTCGGTTTCGGCCATGGCGCCAAGAGACTTTTCTTTAAGTTGTGTACTGATACAGGTGTGTAGCGATTTTCGTGCATGTACATCAAACCGTATTGTGGGGCTTGAGTCACAAAGTTTTCCGGGGGGCGCTGTTGAGCCATTTTGCCACGCCCATTAATGTAAACCATTAAATATCAAATTTTTCGCCAGGCCTGACTTGCATGCAAAATTTGGTGACTTTTTGGGCACGTTTAGGGGGGCAAAAAGGCCTTCCTTTCGTCAGAAGAAAAAGAAAAAGAAAAAGAAAAAAAAAAATTCCTACAGATACAATAGGGCCTTCGCACTGAAGGTGCTCGGGCCCTAATAATAAAGCTGCAAGCAGCAATGAACGGGCCCTCGCACTCACGGCCACCGCCCCCCATAAGTATCAGAAATGACACCACCCACGACTTCCTATGTCAAACCATTGAAAAGTTATAGCAGAAAAAAGGGACAACCAATCAGAAGAAGGGGCGGGGCTAATTAAAGCCAATGAAGGTCAAGGACTCCATACAGAATCTGATGACACCACCCACGACTCTCTATGTCAAACCATTCCAAAGTTATAGCAGAAAATCGGGACAACCAATCAGAAGAAGGGGCGGGGCTAATTAAGGCCAATGAAGCTTAAGGACTCATTACAGAGTCCCATGACACCACCCACGACTTCCTATGTCAAACCATTCAAAAGTTATAGCAGAAAAAAGGGACAACCAATCAGAAGAAGGGGCGGGGCTAATTTAAGCCAATGAAGGTCAAGGGCTCCATAAAAAATCCCATGACACCACCCACGACTCTCTATGTCAAACCATTCCAAAGTTATAGCAGAAAATCGGGACAACCAATCAGAAGAAGGGGCGGGGCTAATTAAGGCCAATGAAGCTTAAGGACTCATTACAGAGTCCCATGACACCACCCACGACTTCCTATGTCAAACCATTCAAAAGTTATAGCAGAAAAAAGGGACAACCAATCAGAAGAAGGGGCGGGGCTAATTTAAGCCAATGAAGGTCAAGGGCTCCATAAAAAATCCCATGACACCACCCACGACTCTCTATGTCAAACCATTCCAAAGTTATAGCAGAAAATCGGGACAACCAATCAGAAGAAGGGGCGGGGCTAATTAAGGCCAACGAAGCTTGAGGACTCATTACAGAGTCCCATGACACCACCCACGACTTCCTATGTCAAACAATTAAAATGTTATAGCAGAAAAAAGGGACAACCAATGACAAGAAGGGGCGGGGCTAATTCAGGCCAATGAAAGTCAAGGACTCCATACAGAATCTTATGACACCACCCAGGACTCTCTATGTCAAACCATTCCAAAGTTATAGCAGAAAATCGGGACAACCAATCAGAAGAAGGGGCGGGGCTAATTGAGGCCAACGAAGCTTAAGAACTCATTACAGAGTCCCATGATACCACCCATGACTTCCTATGTCAAACCATTCAAAAGTTATAGCAGAAAAAAGGGACAACCAATCAGAAGAAGGGGCGGGGCTAATTAAGGCCAACGAAGCCTAAGGACTCATTACAGAGTCCCATGACACCACCCACAACTCTCTATGTCAAACCATTCAAAAGTTATGGCAGAGAAAAATATTCTAGGGGGCGCTGTTGAGCCGTTAGGCCACGCCCATTAATGCAAACCATGAAATATCAAATGTATCGCCAAGTCTGGCTTGCATGCAAAATTTGGTGACTTTTGGAGAACTATCAAATATGGACAAATCACATGACGGGGGGGCGCGCCTTTTGGCGTCTAGCGGCGCAACGGTAACACTTTTGAAAGAGAAAAGTAATGCGTGGCGTCGCAGCATGTAGACGCACATTTTGATGTATAACACACCTGGGGGCACGTTATGGTTCGGGCTGAATTAACTGCCGTAGGAATGGCATAAATTTCTCCAAAATGACACAATGTATTCAAAATGGCCGACATCCTGTTCGGTTTCGGCCATGGCTCCAAGAGACTTTTCTTTAAGTTGTGCCATGATACAGGTGTGTAGCGATTTTCGTGCATGTACGTCAAACCGTATTGTGGGGCTTGAGGCACAAAGTTTTCCGGGGGGCGCTTTTGAACCATTTTGCCACGCCCATTAATGCAAACCATGAAATATCAAATTTATCGCCAGGCCTGGCTTGCATGCCAAATTTGGTGCCTTTGGAGGAACTATCAAATATGGACCAATCAGATGAAGGGGGGGTGCGCTTGTTGGCGTCTAGCGTCGCCACGGTAACACTTTTGAAAGAGAAAAGTAATGCGTGTAGTCGCAGGATGGAGACGCACATTTTGATGTATAACACATCTGGGTTCACGATACGGTTCGGGCTGAATTAACTCTCGAAGGAATGGCATATATTGCTCCAAAATTACGCAATTAATTCAGAATGTTCAAAATGGCCGACTTCCTGTTCGGTTTCGGCCATGGCGCCAAGAGACTTTTCTTTTAGTTGCGACATGATACAGGTGTGTACCGATTTTCGTTCATGTACGTCAAACCGTATTATGGGGCTTGAGGCACAAAGTTTTTTCTGTCGAACCAATCAGATGAAGGGTGGGCGCGCTTTTTGGCGTCTAGCGTCGCCACGGTAACGCTTTTGAAAGAAAAAAGTAATGCGTGTTGTCGCAGGATGGAGACGCACATTTTGATGTATAACACACTTGGGGGCACGTTACGGTTCGGACTGAATTAACTGCCAAAGGAATGGCATAAATTTCGCCAAAATGACACGATTAATTCAAAATGGCCGACATCCTGTTCGGTTTCGGGCATGATGCCAAGAGACTTTTCTTTAAGTTGCCCCATGATACAGGCGTGTACCGATTTTCGTGCATGTACGTCAAACCGTATCGTGGGGCTTGAGGCACAAAGTTTTCAAGGGGGCGCTGTTGAGCCATTTTACCACGCCCATTAATGCAAACCATTAAATATCAAATTTTTCGCCAGGCCTGACTTGGGTGCAAAATTTGGTGACTTTTTGGGCACGTTTAGGGGGGCAAAAAGGCCTTCCTTTTGTCAGGAAAATAATAATAATAAAAATTCCTGCAAATACAATAGGGCCTTCGCACTGAAGGTGCTCGGGCCCTAATAATAAAAATTCCTACAGATACAATAGGGCCTTCGCACTGAAGGTGCTCGGGCCCTAATAAAAATTCCTACAGATACAATAGGGCCTTTGCACTGAAGGTGCTCGGGCCCTAATAATAACGCGAAGAATTCCTACAGATACAATAGGGCCTTCGCACTGAAGGTGCTCGGGCCCTAATAATAAAAAAAATACAAATAATTCCTACAGATACAATAGGGCCTTCGCACTGAAGGTGCTCGGGCCCTAATAATAATAACGCGAAGAATTCCTACAGATACAATAGGGCCTTCGCACTGAAGGTGCTCGGGCCCTAATTAAAGCTGCAAGCAGCGATGAACGGGCCCTCGCACTCACAGCCACCGCCCCCCATAAGCATATCAGAAAAGACACCACCCACGACTTCCTATGTCAAACCATTCAAAAGTTATAGCAGAAAAAAGGGACAACCAATCAGAAGAAGGGGCGGGGCTAATTCAGGCCAATGAAGGTCAAAGACTCCATACAGAATCTGATGACACCACCCATGACTCTCTATGTCAAACCATTCCAAAGTTATAGCAGACAATCGGGACAACCAATCAGAAGAAGGGGCGGGGCTAATAAAGGCCAACGAAGCTTAAGAACTCATTACAGAGTCCCATGACACCACCCACAACTTCCTATGTCAAACCATTCAAAAGTTATAGCAGAAAAAAGGGACAACCAATCAGAAGAAGGGGTGGGGCTAATTCAGTCCAATGAAGGTCAAGGACTCCATAAAGAATCTGATGACCCCACCCACGACTCCCTATGTCAAACCATTCCAAAGTTATAGCAGAAAATCGGGACAACCAATCAGAAGAAGGGGCGGGGCTACTTAAGGCCAACTAAGCTTAAGAACTCAGTACAAAGTCCCATGACACCACCCACGACTTCCTATGTCAAACCATTAAAAAGTTATAGCAGAAAAAAGGGACAACCAATCAGAAGAAGGGGCGGGGCTAATTCTGGCCAATGAAGGTCAAGGACTCCATAAAGAATCTGATGACACCACCCACGACTTCTTATGTCAAACCATTCAAAAGTTATAGCAGAAAAAAGGGACAACCAATCAGAAGAAGGGGCTGGGCTAATTCAGGGCCGTTAGGCCACGCCCATTAATGCAAACCATGAAATATCACATTTTTCACCAGGCCTGACTTGCATGTAAAATTTGGTGA